>NW_007255876.1:8696-9863 GCF_000164805.1 Carlito syrichta | reverse complement strand
CACTGCTGGTGGGAATACAAACTAGTGCAACCTCTTTGGAAGACAGTGTGGCGATTTCTGAAAGAACTAGAAATTGACCCTCCATATGAGCCAGCAATTCCCCTATTGGGAATATATCTGGAGGAACTCAAGTCATTCTACAAAAAAGATACCTGCACACGTATGTTTGTTGCAGCTCTATTCACAATAGGAAAAACATGGAACCCACCATGTTGCCCATCGAAGTTGGACTGGATAAAACAAATGTGGTACATATGCACAATGGAATATTATGCAGCCATAAAGAAGGACAAACATATGGACTTCACAGTAACTTGGATAGATTTAGAGTTGATCATACTCAGTGATCTATCACAGAAACAAAGAACCGAGTACCATATGTTCTCACTCATAAGCGAACCTTGAACAATTATCATAATACTATAAGAAAGGGATTGGCAGTAGCGGAAAGCTGTCAGGGGAGGGGGAGTGGGATTGGCAGTTGAGGGAAACTGCTAGGGGTGGTAGAGGCACACCTCGTCAACAAGAGTACCTACATAATCAATTTTGCATACGTAAGTCTGAATTATACTTCACATCTTTATAATTAAAAAATTTTAAAAAATTAAAAAATAAAAAAATATTGTAAGAGAGGAGGGGAGCAGTTATTTGAATAACTCCTCAATTAAAGATAAAGACATTGGACACATGACCTTAGTAAAGAGGGGATTGTAAGATAGTTTTACAAAATCTGATAAGCAATCTTTTTTTAAAATTAATCAATATTTTTTATTATGGTTTTGTGGGGTACAGTTAAGGGTTAGGTGTACAATTACGTTTCATTCAGGCCCCCTGTTGATAAGAGGTGTTTTCCCATCCCCAGATAGATATTTGCTACTGTTAATCCCATCCCCCTCCCCCCCATAGTTTCCCAGTACCATCATTTTCTTATAGTATTACATTGGATGTTCAAGGTCCATTATATGAGTGAGAACATGTGATACTCGGATCTTTGTTTCTGTGAGAGGTCACTCAGTATTATAGACTCTAGTTCCATCCACGTTGCTGCGAAATTCATGATTTTGTTCTTTTTTATGTCTGCGTAGTATTCCATCATGTATATGTACCACATTTTTAAAATCCAGTCCTCTTTTGATGGGCAGCATGGTTGTTTCCAGGTTCTTGTTA
>NW_007255876.1:0-7714 GCF_000164805.1 Carlito syrichta | reverse complement strand
TCATCCACCATGACCAAGTACGCTTCATTCCTGGGATGCAAGGCTGGTTCAACATTCGTAAAACCATAAATGTAATTAAATACATCAACAGATGTCAAAACAAAAACCACATGATCATATCATTAGATGCAGAAAAAGCTTTTGATAAAAGCCAGCACCCCTCCTTGATAAAAACCCTTGAACATCTAGGCATACGGGGAACATACCACAAAATAGTAAAAGCCATCTACCAGAAACTCACAGCCAGCATACGCCTAAATGGACAAAAATTGGAACCAATTCCCCTGAAAACTGGAACTAGGCAAGGATGCCCACTCTCACCCCTCCTGTTCAACATAGTATTGGAAGTCCTGCCTAGAGCAATCAGAGAAGAGGAGGCAATCAGAGGTATTCAAATAGGAAAAGAGGAAGTCAAGTTATCTCTCTATGCAGATGATATGATTGTGTACCTTAAAAACCCAAGAGAATCTGTCAAAGCCCTCCTTACATTGATAAAGGCCTTTGGCAAAGTCTCAGGATACAAAATAAATGTACAAAAGACAATCGCATTTCTCTACACCAATAATAAACAAACGGATAAGCAATCTTTAAGAAATATTCCTTGATGTGAAGTAAGGTGTGCACACACACAGTATGAACCCTAGAATGCTTGGGAATGAGGTCATGAAAATGGGGGGTGGGAGAAGGACTTATGCAGGAGCATGAGGAACTCAAGACTAAGGCGTATCAATCTCAGACATTAGAAGGGACTAGAAGGAGCTGAAAGGTATGCAATGATTCATTTGGGTTTTTATTTTCACACCAACCATTTTAATTTGAAGTTGTCTGTCAGAGACTGAGTAATTTCATGTCTTTTGAACACGGATAGATTTTCCTGCCAGGACTGTGAAATCCGTTGTGGAGCTGAGGGGTAATCAGATGGATATTAAAAATGAACAGCCTGCAGAGTCATTTCTGTAACTTCTGAGGTCAGAAATAATTTATCGTTCTTTGAAAAGCCAGGCTAGGCTGCTTGTATTCCTCTGCCTGCTCTGATTTCAGCTAACCCTCTCTGTGGTACAAGCTGGCTTTAGATTTTGCAATCAACACTTAGACGTGATTTTTATGTAACTTTTTCTCATCTCTGGTGTCTCCCCTCCAAGAGACTCATTGTCATAAAGACAGCTCCAGGTTGTCTGAGGTACAAATTCACAACATAAGAAGTCATTAAAACATTTGGGCTGTTGGTTGGTTGGGGCAGCCAGATATGACATTTCAGGTGAGATTATGACAAATTCCCTGGCACTTTCCACTTTGTATGCTGAGTGTCAAAGTTTTATCTGACCCCTCTCTAGGGGTCCTACCCAAATCACTCTATCCTTCTCTTATCTTAAGTCCAGAGGGCCACTTCAGGGCCTTCCCTATAGCTTCTGTGGAATTGCTGCTGAGTGTTCACACAATTCCTGATGTCAGGCTTCAGATTTTACAACCAAGTTTATTAATTTGTTAAAGTACCCTAAATAAGTCAGTGTTCTTTGGAGGTGGTATTCTGTGGTCAGGTAAGGTAGGTAAATCCACCAGGCAAAAAGATGACAGCAAAGTGAAATGAATGACTTCTTTTAGGCTATCTCCAGCACCAGCTCCTAGTGTTGGGAGGAATCAGGGCATTTTCCAGAGAAGTTCGTACTTGCCTGATCTCCCTTGTAGGAATGGGTGCTAATGGAAAAGGCTTGCTTTGAACTGATAGATGCTGTCTGCTTGAAAGAATATGGCACCTTTCACTCTCCCCCACCTCTACCAACAATTTGTCACTTTTCCTTGCCCTCAGTGATGTTTTTCTTTCTTTTTTTCTTTTCTTTCTTTCTTTCTTTCTTTCTTTCTTTCTTTCTTTCTTTCTTTGTCTGTCTGTCTGTCTGTCTTTCTTTCTTTCTTTCTTTTTTGTAGATAAGTTGGGGGCATACAAAAAGCAGTGTAGAATAGAGGCTAAGAGTGTACATACTGATAAACCTAATCCTTGGACATGAAACCACTTTTGGGGAAAGTTACTTACCTATTCAATGCCGTGGTTTTTCCCCATCTGTAAAGTAGGGGTAATAATAATACTTATTGAGCTGGTTTTTTAAAATAAAGAATAAATAAGCGTACACATGTATTCTAATATCTATTGGTGCATGATAACTTCAATGATAGTGGCTTAAAACAACAACAATCATCTTACTGTTGTCATTCCTGGTCCTATGGTCCTATTAGTTGATTGGTCTCAGTAGGGTGGTTCCTATCCAGGGTCATTATGCAGTTGGGGTCAGATGGTGGCTGTGGCAGGAATCATCTTGACCTCAGCTGGAATTTTTAGTTGGAACAAATTCAGTTGACCTCTCCATGTGGCCTGAACTGATGAATGGGTTCCAAGTGCTCATGTTGCAATAGAACTATATGGAAGGTGTATCACTTTTTATGAACTAGCCTCAGAAATACCATAGGGTCACTTCTGCCATATGCTATTGGCTGAGGCAGTCATAAAAATTCATTCTACTCTAAAGTGGAAGATCATGATCCCACCACTTAATAGCATGAGTATCAGCATTACTCTGAAAGAAGGACATATGAGTTGGGGTAAGTTGTGGCAGCCAATGTTCTGCAGAATATAGAACTCTTAGAAGAGTATCTGTTACAAAGTGAATACTCAGTAAGTATTAGTTATCATCAGTTATTGGATCCCAAGCCTACTGACCCCCATATGGGATCCTTAATCACTTTTTTATTCCAGTCTCACTTCTAGAAAGTTTTGGGAATGTTAATTTATAGTCCTGTCATTTTAATGATGCCGCTATATACCTGTGTCTAAAGCTCTGTGAGGGAAAGCACATGGGTCTGAGGCTGTTGTATCCTTTGGAGGTGAATCTTGAAAATAAAAGACAAGGGAAATGCCTGCCAACTTGGGAAATGTACCTGGGTCATTTTGTCATAGCATAGTCCCAGTAATGTTGGAAACCAAGTTCATTATACTCCAGCACCAGCTCACCCATAAACTCTCCTAGTCATCCAGGATAAATCATCACCAGAAGGAGCTAACCAAAGTCCCACTCTCATGTTCACTGAGGCTTGTAAGTTTTGGATAAAACTGAGTAAAATATTCCTTGGCACTGGGCAGGGTCCCTCTGAGGTTGAATACCTCTGAGGCCAATCACCTCACTGACATCCTGGGAAGCGTTTATTTGACTTTGGAGTGACCCTCATTTGAACTTGAATCTCAAAGGCAAATGGATTAGATAGCTTATTCATGGGATCACCAGTCCAAAACCAGAGCTTTAGGGCTTTTGTTGCAAGCAAATGAAACATAGGAAAAGGTTTCTTATGTGCCATCTGTTTCTTTATAGACAAAATAGCAGTAATGGCAAGCCTTGGGCCCCGGGCATGTTGACAGATTGGAGCAGTTCTCTTCACCTATGTGTGGATCCTTCAGGAACCCTTTGCCTTTTCCTAATATAATATCTTCTACATAAAAAATTAAACAGTAGCCTTGTTCTTACTCTTTACAGAGTAAGAAAGCTATTTGTCTCTGAGATAGAAAAGCAAAGCCATTAAAAACTTTAGAGTGGCCATAAAAAAAATTCAAATGTGAAAAACACTCAAGATAGGCTTCCCAGCACTGACTCTGTAGACATACTTCAGCCACATGCAATGTTGCTGAGAGTTATTGTTGCTTATATGTAACTCCCCTAAAGATCCCAATGGAGATTTTGGGATTAGAGTAAAATATCAGCTACATTTTATGGTGTTTCGGTAGTTCATAATGTGCCTGTGGACATGCTGCATTGAGCTGATATTGATATGTAGAGAGAGTCAAAGCAAACAGTCTAGACGTCCAGCTAGAGAAGTTAGAGTTTCTCATTGGCTGGTTCTATCTGCTGAGAGCATCAAGGGACATTTTGGGAAGAGTTGCCTTTCTGCAGATGGGCTGAGGAGAATGAGAAAGTAAGAGAAGGTGACGGTTAAAGGAATTATCCTAATTAACTCATACTTACAGAGCAGAGGACAACAAAGGATGAGGTGGAAATAAGGAACAGGAATTTAAAAAATAACAAGAAAGTTTATTGCATGAGATGGCACTTCCATCTGAGGACTGGCAGCATCTTGCTATTATTTTAGACTGAAATAATTTTGTTTTTCTAAAATTTCAGACTACAACAAATACTAATTATGTAATATTTTCAAAGCATCTGTGTCTTGTTTTGTTCACCCCAAAGCAACACTGAGATAAGGACTTGGGTGCAAGTAATTTATTTGAGAAGCAGGATACACAAATGAGGGAGTAGGGGAAATTCAATTAAAAAGTGTGTTAATAAGCCCAGGGCATCTAGATCTTAATCCTGCTGGGGACCCTTTGATGAATCATGTCTAGCATACCTGAGAATTGTCTCACATAGGGACAGGAAAGCTGGGGCATTTAGTCTTTGAATCCAGTCTTCATTAGTTGAAGTTTGTCGCTGAGGGTGTTATGTTTTCAACCTTTCTTCTTCCCTCCCTCCCTCCCTCCGTCCCTCCCTTCAGTCTGTCAATTAATCTGTCCTCTCTGGGCTTGTGGGTTCATTGAGTAGACTCTAGTGATAATGTGAAAACCACGCCCAGTTGAAATTTGACCCAAAATATCTAAGTGAGAGATAAATGGGTAGATATACAGAGGGTACTCAAAAAATGTACACACATTTAAAAAATAATATATATTTTTATTTTAAAGTTGTGGGGTACAGTTAAGGGTTAAATATACAAATATTCATTGTGCAGGTATCCTTGTTGATGAGGTGTGTCTCCCTTTCCCCAGACAGATATTGACTACTGTTAATCCCACCTCCCTTCCCCTCCCTATCCCCCCCCATAGTTTCCCACCACTGTAAATCCTTTTCTTATAGTACTATGGTAGTTGTTCAAGGTCCACTTATGAGTGAGAACATGTGATACTCATATCTTTGTTTCTGTGAGAGATCACTCAGTAGTATAAACTCCAATTCCATCCAGGTTGCTGCGAAATTCATGATTTTGTTTTTTTTTGTGTGTGTGTGTATGGCTGCGTAATAATCCATTGTGTATATGTACCACTTTTTTTTAACCCAGTCCTCTTTTGATGGACAGCATGATAGGTTGGTTCCATGATCTTGCTATTGCGAACAATGCTGCATTAAACATACGTGTGCAGGTATCTTTTTTATAGAATGATTTGAGTTCTTCAGGGTATATTCCCAGTAGGGGGATTGTGGGGTCATATGGGAGGTCGAATTTTAGAGCTTTTAGGAATCGCCACACTGATTTCCACAGAATCTGCACTAGTTTACACTTCCACCAACAGTGTAGAAGTGTTCCCTTTACTCCACATCCTCTCCAGCATCTGTTATTTTTTGAGTTACTGATAATGGCCATTCTGACTGGAGTTAGGTGGTATCTCAGCGTAGTTTTAATTTGCATCTCCTTGATGACTAGTGAGCTTGAACATTTCTTCATATATCTGTTGGCCACTCGTATGTCTTCTTTTGAGAAGTGTCTGTTCATATCTTTTGCCCACTTTGTAATGGGGCTGTTTTTTTCTTTTAAGCATGTTTGAGTTACTTGTAGATCCTTGATGTTAGGCCTTTGTCAGACATGGAGTTGGCAAATACTTTTTCCCAGTCTGTGGGTTGTCTCCCTACTCTCTTGATGGTTTCTTTGGCTTTGCAGAAGCTTGTCAGTTTAATGAGGTCCCACTTATCTATCTTATCTCTTATGACCTGTGTATTTCAGGTTTTGCTCAGGAATTGGATGCCAGTTCCAACTTCCATAATGGTGTGTTCTGCATTTTCTAAAGTTCTTATGGTTTGAGGTTTTACATTTAGGTCTCTGATCCATTTGGAGTTAATTTTTGTGTATGGGGATAGATAGGGGTCCTGTGTGAGTCTTCTGCATGTGGTCAGCCAGTTTTCCCAGCATCATTTACTGAATAGGTTATCCTCTTCCCAGTAGTGGGTGGTGGAGGCTTTGTCGAAGATGAGTTGGTTGAGAAATTGAGGTTTTGCTTCTGGAATCTCAATTCTAGAAACCCATAGCCAGCATACTCCTAAACAGACAAAAATTGAAACCATTTCCCCTGAAAACTGGAACAAGACAAGACAATGCCCACTCTCACCCCTCCTGTTCAATATAGTATTGGAAGTCCTGGCTATAGCAATCAGAAAAGAGAAGGCAATCAGGGGTATCTCAATAGGAAAGGAGGAAGTCAAGTTATCTCTTTTTATTGTATACCTTGAAAACCCAAGAGAATCTGTCAAAAACCTCCTTGCACTGATAAAGGACTTTGGCAAATCTCAGGGTATAAAATAAATGTGCAAAAGACAATCGCATTTCTTTACACCAATAATTAACAAACAGAAACCCAAATAAAAAGCACAATCCCATTTACAGTAGCCATAAAAAATGAAATAGCTTGGCATCTTCCTAACCAGAGACGTGAAAGACCTTTACAATGAAAACTACAAAACACTCCTCAAAGAAATCAAAGATGACACAAACAAGTGGAAAAATATTCCATGCTCATGGATTAAAAGAATAAACATTGTGAAGATGTCCATCTTATCTAAGGCAATCTACAGATTTAATGCAATACCCATCAAATTACCAGCAACTCTCTTCTCAGATCTAGAAAAAACAATACAGGAATTCATATGGAAACACAAACGACCAAGAACAGCCAGAACAATCCTCAGCAAAAACAAACAAACAAACAAAGCAGGAGGTATCACACTACCAGACTTTAAACTTTACTATAAAGCTACAATAATCAAAACAGCCTGGTATTGGTACAAGAACTGGTATGCACATTTTAAGAAAGGAAAAAACTGTATTAGAATTGTAATACTCAATATATACCTGACTGTTGCATGGTGATGCTAGCATTTGAGCGAATGTCATACTACACATTGCTACCATAATTCAATTCAACTTCGAAAAGTAATACATAGATAACATCTCTTAAAATGTGTATATACTTTTTGGTACCCCCAGTATAGATAGATAGATAGATAGATAGATAGGTAGATAGATAGATAGATGTCAGTTGAACTATATTTGGGAAAGAATAGATGGCCTAGTCACACTTTATCTTGTAAAACAGTATTATCTCACGTATCTGAAAGAAGAGGAGAATATATTTTATCTATTTCCCATTGTCTAGTCTCTTGACAAAAGATTCAGAATTTGTTCAAAAAGATAAGTGGCTATTTATTTCTCTACTCCATGGATTTTACTTTTGAAGAAACCAGTGTAATATGCCTCTCTAAATTCACCCTGCTCTTTCTGAATTCATTCAGAATATGAAACTTCTGGAAAAGAATGTGGTAGTTTTCACTAAGGGCCTGAAATATTGCAATGAATCTTGAGAGATATGATTTTCTTGAATAAGACAAGCGAACAGGGAAGAGACCAGATAGCATTATATTGGGTATTGTAATTTTCAATATACTCCAGTAATTCAGAGAATCAAAGTATATAACTAGCTTTAGTCTCAATTTTCTTTATGTAAATTAAAATTTTTAAAAAATTATGTAATTGTGACATACACTGATATGTCAATACATACAATGTGTGATGATCAAATCAGAATGATTAGCATATCTATAACTTCAATATTTATTATTGGCACTTCCCTCCTAGGCGCTGGGGAGGATACAAACCTTGGTAAAAACAGAATTGAAGGGAGTGGGCGTCGAAG
>NW_007255875.1:75324-75899 GCF_000164805.1 Carlito syrichta | reverse complement strand
CGGGGAGAGTTCCATCTTTTTCAATCACCTGGAATACCTTCAATAGGATTGGTATCAGCTCCTCCTTGAATGTCTTGTAGAATTCTGCTGGAAAGCCATCTGGACCAGTTCTTTTTTTTTGTAGGTAGTTTTCTTATTATGTAGTCGATTTCCTTGATTGTTATTGGTCTATTTAGGGTCTCAATTTCTTCTTGTTCCAACCAAGGTAGGTTGTGTGATGTCAGAAAGTCCTCCAATTCCTTAAGGTTTTCAAGTTTGTTTCCATACAAGTGTACGTAGTAGTCTGTAATGATCTTTTGTATTTCTTCAGGGTCAGATGTGACTTCATCTTTTGTATTTCTGATTGTGCTTATTTGGTTTTTTCTCATTTTTTCTTGGTCAGTCTAGCTAGGGGACCATTGATCTTGTTTATCCTTTCGAAGAACCAGCTTTTTGTTTCATTGATTTTCCGTATTATCTTTTTGTCTTCTATGTCCTGGATTTGGGCTTTTATTTTGGTGATCTGGATTCTCCTGCTGAAATTAGGGTTTTTGTGGTCTTGCTTTTCCAGCCTCTTTAGGAGGCTTGCTAGGTTG
>NW_007255875.1:12734-74879 GCF_000164805.1 Carlito syrichta | reverse complement strand
CCAGGAGTTGTTTAGCATCATGCTGTTTAGTTTCCATGTCTTTGTGGGTTTTGGGGGGACTTTGTTGGTGTCAATGTTTATTTTTATTTACTTGTAGTTTTAAAACTAGGTTTGATTTCCACAGACAGCCTACAGTATTTTTTTAAAAAACCATTCTTCCAGTCTCTTTTAACTGGAACATTTAACCTATCTTTTTTTAGTGTATTACTTACAAAAGGGAACTTCTGCAATTTCCTTTTTTTTTGGTTCCTAATTTCCTACATTACTTCATCCTTTTGTGTTAAATAGATATTTTCTATTGTACCAATTTAATGTCCTTATTTTTTCTTTCACTATATACTTTTAAGCTTAGGAGTTAGACTATTGTTTAATAAAACTAAGCTCATAATTATTATATGACCCAGAAACTTCACTATTCATCATTGTTTCAGAAAAAAAATAGTATGTATGCTTACACAAATCCTGTGAATGAATTCTTAGCAGTTTGACATGTAATTGCCCCAAACTGGACACAACACTGAGGTATGTTCAACAAATGAATAGTTAAGGAAACTGTGATACATATTTGCTGTGTATTACTATTCATTAAAAAAATTTAAATCTTTCTTGTTGAACATCTTGATTAACTCTTTAGAAAAGCATGCTTAGTGAAGAAAAAAAAAGCCAATCCCCAATATCTCTATAATAAAATATACCATTTATATAACATTTCTGATATAATCAATTTCTAGAAATGTAGAACAGATTAGTGGTCCCAGAGTGAGATGAGGGTTGATGGGAAAAGGACAACATGTGGGATCCTCGTGGTCATGGGACTGTTCAGTCTTGATGTGATCCTCAGTATCATAACCTACACAGGTGATAAAATTTTATAGCTCTTAAGGCACACATATAAATAAGTACAAATACAACTCAGGAAATCTGAATACGTTTGGTGGATTGTTCAGTCTGTATCCTGGTTTTGGTAATGTACTATAGCTTTGCAAAATATTACTAATAAGGGAAATTGAGAAAAGTGTCCATGAAATTTCCCCATATTATTCTTCAAAACTGCATGTGAATCTGCAATTATGTCAATTAAAATTTCAGTAATTTTAAAAAGCTATTCAAGAGTATCTTTTTATTGAAAAAATATTTTTACCTGGAAAAAATGTTGAAATAAATGATGCAATGTTGGTTTTTTTTTTTTTTTTTTGAGTTGGAGTTTCACTCTGTCCCCTGGACTGGAGTGCAGTGGCCGCTCCCGGCCACCGCAGCCTCGACCTGCTGGGCTCTGGCTATCCTTCCGCCTTAGCTTTCCAAGTAGCTGGAACTACAGGTGCATGCTACCACGCCCGGCTAATTTTTGATTTATTGTGGAGATGAGGTCTCACCAAGTTGCCCAGGCAGGTCTCGAACCCGCAGGCTCAGGAAATCCACTCACCGCAGACTCCCAAGTTGCAGGATTACAGGCTGAGACAAATCCATCCTGAAAACAATAATAGGCAACGTTTAGGGCCTGTGCTGAGAGTCACGCTCCTGACTTCTGGCGTAAAACCATCTCCCTTCGGGTGAGAGAAAACTACAACTGTCTCTGCTTGTGCTTACAGCTCATTTTACAATAGACAAACCACTGCCCCTGCCACTTAACCAGGTCCTTGTAGTGCCTCTTGATGATACCCTTAGTCTTGAACCCCTGTGCAGGCTGCAGGCGGGACAGGAGGCCAGGCCACAGATGAGGCAGCCCCTCCGCTCAATGTTCCACACCCACAGGAACTGCCCTTCTAAGGAACCCCAACAGGAGCGTGGAGAGGGCTTAGGGCTTCACTGTGTAACCACCGAGAAGTCGGAGAGTGGTCACAGCAGAAAGCACCATTTCCCTTAGAAGAAGCGTTGCCATGTCGTGGTCAAGTTTGGGAGCAAGGCACCTGGCTCAGCCTAATTTCAGTAATATTTTAAACATACAAGTATCATACTTTATAGCTCAGCAATTGTAATATTTGATGTTCACCTCAGAAAAATTAAAATTTATATTCACACAAAAGTCTGCACATAGCAGACTTAGAAAAGCATGCTTAGTGAAGAAAAAAAAGCCAATTCCCAATATCTCCATAATAAAATATAACATTTATATACCACACAAAAGTCTGTCCATAGCAATTAATATTTGTAATAGTAAAAAACTAGAAACCTACGTATTTTTAATGTGTGAATGGTTAAAGAAACTGTGATACAGTCAAACCTTGGAATATTACTAAGCAATTAAAAAATTATTGACACATGCAATAACTTGAATGAATCTCAAGGGAATTATGATGAATGAAAAAAAAAATAAGTCCCAAAAGGTCACATACAACTTTATACCATTCACAGCATTCTAAAATTGAGCAAATTATTGAGATGAAGAAAAGTTTGTCAGGGTTTAGAAATAAGGTTTTTGTAGAAAGGTAGTGGATGAAATTGTTAAAAATAATGTGAATGGTCTTGGTGGTAATGGAATCATTCTGTATCTTAACTGTGGAGGCGTATATATGGAACTACATACATAATAAAATTGCATAATTTAAATATGTACACATACACAAATGAATACAAGTAAAGCATGTATCTATGTCAATATCTTAATTATAATATTGTACCATAGTTTTTCAAAATTTTACAATTTTGGAAAGTATGTAAATGGCATATGGTACTTCTCTACATTATTTTTTTTTAAACTGCATGTGTGTATCTACAAATATTGTAAATACAATTTAAAAATACAAGCCTTTAAAAGATCTGGTTGATCCACATGTAACTTATTTTCTTACCAGAGCAAAGCCTAAATCTCTTAAAGAGGACAAAACCTAGCACAGAACGATATCTAATTCACACACAAACACACACACACAAACACACACACACACACACACACACACAAGCCCACAAAACAGCACTTATATTTTAGAGTTGATAAAAGTTTTAATTTTTGAAAGGTGATAAATTTTACTGAGTTTTCCATTAGAGTAAATCATATTTTAAATGAGGAGAGGCTATAAATTATTCCAAAGAAGAAAGGCAACTATCTCGATAAATGAGTGCGCTTAAGCTCAGACAAATCTCCTGCTGATGTCTACTTTGTGTTACAGGTACTTTAAGCTAAGAGTGAGCTTGAAGTCCAGCTGTCTCTACTTTGAGTTGCGCTTGGGGCTCAATTTCAGTTACAGGATGTGTCCTGGGTTCAAATGAAGATTGGCCTTGGAATGGAATTGTAGTAGATTGAACTTGGTATGGGACAATTTCTGCCTTAGAAGCAGCAACTGGAGATGTATCCACAACCGTTTTAAAGGGATTGAAAGATCTGCCCACATTAGCTTTTGGTAGAATTTGGAGTTTATCCATATTACCTACAGGATTATTTTGAGATCTTACTGAATCAATCACAGAGTGATCCTCGGACCTTACTGCATAATATGCAGAAGAGGAATCCCAGGGTTCAACTGTACCATCTGGTAGAGAAACCTATGTGCTATCAACAAGATATGGATCTAAAGGTTCAGTTGTATTAGCTGTTAGAAATTTCTGAGACTCAGCTGTTGCATTAATGGTTTCACCTGAGATAAAGGAGCTCCAGGGTCTTTCCTTATCATGTGAAAAAAGATTTCTTGATAAAGTACTATCTGTATAAGCAGGTCCAGCTGTATAGGACATCAAGTGCCCAGCTGAATCACCAGTGATTTGAGTTAAAGGTTAATCTGTAGTTTCAATAGGTTGAGTTGAAGATCCAGTTGGATTCATTTCATGGGAATCCAAGGGCTCAACTGTATAATCTATAGAAGGACTCAATTGTTTGACCATATCGGCCATGATTTGATCCCAAGTTTTAGCTGTATCAATTGCTGGTTTAGCTATATTTGATGTAGAAGAATTATATGATATAGCTGAGTCAGAAATAGGTTGAGCTAAAGAAGATTCAGCTGTGATAGCTATTGGTGTATGCCATGGAACACCTGGATCAGGTGAAGGAAGGTCCTGATGATATGGAGCTGAATTATTTCTACGATTGTCTGGTAGTCCGGCAACAGGGAAAGTCCCCAGTTGTTCAACTAGGAACTTGCTAGCTTGGGGAATTTGGCTTCTTTCAGGAAAAAACTTATGTCGATTAATAAAAGAATCTACATAATTAGAATTAAATACTGGAGAATAATTTTTGAAATATCTGGTTTGTGGAGAAATGTCTGAGCTCCCCTCCAGAGACTGTAAAGAGGACATATGTGAGACCGGGGTTGGAGGGTAATTATTGTCATGCCTGCCTTGGGGGACATGCTTGACCCCATAAGACATCCTGCAACGTAGGGATGAAGTAACATTCAATTGCTTCTTGGATGCCTTGATAAATGGTTTTATCCAGGTAAGGTAGGGGGCTGTCCTGATGACAACTGTGGGGTCATGACACATCTTTGAGGTCTCATGTATCAGGCCTACCAGCTCCCAGTGGCTCTTTAGGAGACATAGGACAGGACTGACTTGTTGTACCTGAATGAAGAAATCAATAAATTATATAACACAAATACACACACACACACACACACACACACACACACACACACACACACACACACTTTGTTATAACCCATATAATCTATGCAGTCTATTGTGCATAAAGATCATATACAATGTGAGGGACAGAAATAAATGTAACATTATGTCTGTAGTCAAGGTGCTTCCAAAAGTTAACAATTTAAGACATGGGCACACACAACTAAAACAGAGTAAATGACAGGAGAGTATAGAAATTGCTAGGGCTATTTATACATTTTCAGACTCTCATAACCAACTGTCTTATTAGCAATGAACTTTGATGCCTAAGAGTCATCTCAAACTTAGTATTTAAAACAAGGGGGGAACAAACAAAGTAAAACTTGTAATCTTCTTCCTTATACAAAATCCTCCCTATGTTTTGCTCGTCTGTTAATGGCCACTCCATCCTTTCAAAAGCTCAGGTAAAAATTCTTGAAGTCATCTTTGATGCTTCTCCCTCCTTCACCATCTGCTTTCTGTACATCAGCAAATATTGCCTCCATTACCTTCAATCTTTCCCCCCAAAATCTCATTTAGGGCTGCTACTGCTACTGCTAGCAAATAAATTGTCTTTATGAAAAGGCACATTTCTTGTACCTTTTTAGTTTAATATTGATAAAGCATTCAAAATTACTCTATTCAAATAAAAGAAAGAATATTACATCCTTCTGTTCAAAACATTCCAGTGACTCTCAATCTCAACCAGATTAAAAGTCTAGTCCTCACAATGGTTTACAAGGCCCTCCAAGATCCAGCTCCTTGTTACTTCCTTAATCTCACCTAATTCTATTGCATTATTCAGTCTGTTACAGCAGCCTGGTTTCCTTTCTGTTACTTAAATATGCCACACATTTTACCACCTTAAAATCTTTGCATTGACTGTTTTATCTACTAGTAACACTAGTCTCCTGATATCCACATAATTTGTTTCATCATTTTCTCCATAACTCTATTCAATTTATACTTCTTTACAAATACCTTTCCTGGTTACCTAATCCTACTGAGTGACATTATGCCCAAATAGAACTCCTGTTTATGTCTACATGATGTTGCAGATGCTTTAGACTAAGATTGAGCTTAGAGTCCAGTTGTTTCAACTTCAGGTTGAATATAGAATTTAAGATCACAGAAACCCTTACTCATACTTACTACTCTGATGTTTTCTATCAGTATCTTTATCACTACTTGTCTTATTATTATTATTAATTTTTTTGGTCATTCTTCAAAAGTATGTAAGTTCCATGAGAAAGTGAACTGTTCTATCCTCACTGTCATTACTCTAGTCCAGATTAGGTCCTTATGTCAAACAGGAGAGTACATAAAGGTTCAATATTCTAAATTTTTGCACCAGATTTCTTTCATATATCTTCCTCTTTGAGCCATTTTTTCACACTAACCATGAAAGTGATCTCTAAAATGTAAAATTTCCCATATCAATTTTCTTCTCAAAAGTTTTCTATGATTCTTCATTCCCTAAATAATGAAGTCTGTGTATTTTAACAAGATAAACAACACCATAATCTGACCCCTGACTATTTATCTTTTACATCTCTCTCAATTCACACTCAGACTAGTGCTTCTTACATACACCCAGGTATCTGTAGGTTTCTCAGAGTTGGCTTATTCTGCTCCTTTTAGTCTGGATTCTATCACCTCATTTAAAAAAATAGAGATAAGGTCTCACTGTGTTGCCCAGGCTGCACTGCAGTGGCAGCCTTGCACTACTGAGCTCAAGCGATTCTGCTGCCTCAGCCTCTTGAGTAACTAGGACTACAGGCACTCACCACAATGCTTGGCTGCCATCATCTCATTTATGCTCCTTATCTTCTGATTTATACTCTTTATCTCATTTAGTGAACAGCTATTTATCTTTCAGGACTAGTTCAGATACTAATTTCAACACACTTGAAATTGACTACTTCTTCCTTTTACTCAATGTGCTAGCTGTATGCTGTGCAGACATCTATGATAGTATTTACAACATTTTGTTGTGCTTATTTGCCCTACTAAACTACCCTCTTTGTCTACTGTCAACAAGAGTAAAATCTCTTTGAGGCCTGGGACCACGGTTCCTCTGACATTCCCATCATACCGTAAGCCCTCTGATGACTGTAGCCAGTCTGATTTCTTTATCTCTACTATCAGACACTGGGTTGGAGACTGGTCCCAAGTCTGTTTCTTTTCTATCTTCCCAAATAAACTTTACAGTTTCTGACTACTTGTTCAAAGTATTTTCAACAGCATGTTTCTAAAAATTAGCACAAGCTCTTATATTGAGGACATGTGAACAGAAATAATATTGATATTTATCTCATCTCTTGCTATTCTACACCATGAGTACTAGATACTACTTTTTTAACTTTGCATTTACTTTTTCCTTTATCTCTTCTTGAGACGTCATTCCATCCATGCTTGCTTAAGTTCTTTTCATCTCTCAAAACTTAACTCTCAAGGCTTATCACACCCTCCAGTAATTTAGTCCATAATCTCCCTATTCAGGTTGAGTTCCCTTGAAGTCATTTTATATTATTTATTGCATACCTTCTAGTTGTACAGGCCATGTCTTGCTAACAATGTCCATACTACCTCTGTCATGCTAGTACATAACAATCATCCCATACAGAGCTTTATTTTCCATAGTCATTCAGAGTGTGACTGATGAACTGAGAGGCATTTCTTTTGACGTCCACCCACCTAAGTTTGAGCCATACTTCCTTCATTATTGTGACTAAGGAGAAGCTATAATAAAATTGGAGACAGAAAGATCCATTTTCTTTTTATATCCATTAATTTTGTTTATATGTTTTTCACTGGTTTCAAAGGCCTTCCCTGTGGTAAACTCCAGACCTCTCAAATGCTCAATGACATTTCCCAGATTTACTTATTTGCCTGGGACTAAATAACACACCTCCCTATGGCCAGTTATCTACAGGCTACCTGAACATCTATGGAATTCTACATTTTTGCGTTTCCCTCCCATTCTGGATATTTCCCTGATGCATGAGTACCCAGCAATCTTGCTGTGGCTGGCGCTTAATGCACAGGCCTTCAGTCTCTGCCAAATACGAATGTTGGTGGTGGCACATTGAGCGATTCAGCATCTGCACTGACACCTTCTTCACTCTTGTGGTTCCAAACTCCTTGTTACCTGAGGGCATGAATGATGAATGATATTGTGAGATCCAGACCAACCAATCACTGAGCTTGGTTTGACATTCTTCTCTTAACTCAATCACACAGGTTTCCAAAGACATTCTCCCTTCTCCTCTCATTTATCTTATTTTCCATTCATGTCATATATTATTTTTCTGTGCTTTCTGAGTTTCCCATATCTCCCTTAATCTGGGGATAGAAAGAATTCTGCACTGAAAGTTGAGAGATCTACCCCCAGCCATATCCCTTTTCTTCCTTATGCTTTTCAGTTTATTATCCAGTGAAATGGGATAGAATAGATTTATGCATAACTAATATTTCTACCAGATTCTTCTCCCAGTTTCACAGAGGCTTAATTTCTTTGCAAAACTAATAATGAAAGCCAAACTCATAAAGCAGTGTAGTATAACTCCTTTTACTTACTCTGTTAATGATACACCTGGCAGCTTCTGTGCTGGCATTTAGAACAGCTCTTCAAGGAGAAATTGGGAGACTGAGATAATGGTAAATCATCCCTAAGGATAGGCTCCTTAAGGAGGAGTAGGCCTATATCTGCTTTGATTGAATCTTTTCCAAATTGGGGATCAAAGCAGGGATGAATGCAAATTCTGTGGCCATGTATGATGCTTTCTGGACCAAAGACTCCTAAAATGTTCAGATGTGACAGTTTTCTAAAGGCAGGAGAAAAGGGACAACAATATAATTGATGATAGTAAAAATAAAAATTATCCATTACATGTCCCTAGGAAGGCATTGTTGGACAATTTATGTTAAAGTCAAAGGTGTAAGATGATCTAGTTCTTCATTTTATTTGACAATATAAAATTATCTTAATTCCAGAAAGTACTATTAAATAGACAGTAATATATGCCACACTGTGACTGTGCAAGGCCTTGTGCTAGAATTTTGGCTCCATCACATCTCCATTCTCCTCTACTGACTAGCTGATTCTGAGAAAGTTAATTTGTGTGCTTGGATCTTAATGATTACCTTTATAAATTGGGAAAATAGGGACTACTTATTCAAACTCCACTTCAACTTTAACATTCCTCAAGTTGAGAAATAGGTCCATTCACTTATAGGATCACAATCCAGTGACATAGGTGAGGATATAGTGGAAACAGACTAATATGCTAATGTGCTAATAATTATTGAAATGAAGTGACAGAGACAAGAAAGTTCATTTTATTTCTCTCTCCACTATTGCAGATGTTTAACATTTTTATACTAAGATGTTTATACAAAATCCTGTGGAGAAAGAAATGCCAACTTACGTACAACTCAACTGTAAAAAGAAAAATTATTTTAAAACTTTAAGAGGAAAGAGAAAGAAGAGTTCACATTCAGTTTGAGTGATTATAAAGCATAGACTAAAGAATAGTGAGCTAATTGGAATATCCCAAAATCAACATCATAACTATCTTAATAGTTAAGGGAATTCCTTAATAGTGAGGGAAACATATCTGTAGATAATAAAGGTAAGGAATAGCACTGAAAGACACTATGAAAAGGAAATCAGCAGTATTTTTTAACTGACTTGAAATGAGATTAAATTATTACAAAAAATTTTTGTTTAAAACCTCAGTGATGGACAGAATGATGTTACCACTACCAAGACAGAAAAACGTGTGCTTCTTATTATACTTGCAACAAAAAAATGATTTCTTCAGGTAACAAAAAGAACTTCCTTTTTCTTTAACTAAATATGCTATATCCTCCAGTAGGACTATCAAGTCCAAAGAATAGAGATTGCATCTTTCATCTGTGACTTAGTTCTGAGACTGGCAAAGGTGGTCACTCAGTATATGTTTTCTTGAGAGAATAAAGGAGCAAAGAGAAGGGGAAAATAGAAAGTATGGGAAGAAGGAAAGAAGGTTGGCTAAGGAGAGGTAACAAGTTCATCACCTTATTTCAATACCAGAAAGGGGTCATACTAACATCTTCCTTATTCTGTTTCTCCGGAAGGATTCACCAATTGGAGTCCTGAAAGAAAAAACTCACCTAACACTCACTCAAGCCTTAAGAACATTGACTCTTTCTATACTCACGTTTACTGCAGACAGTTAGCTGTGGAAAGGATTCACCACTTACTCAAAACAATGCCCTGGCAATTTCCAGACATAGACACCAACCATGGTATATCATTGGATATAGCCAGTGATGGTATTCTTGGGGTCAATGAACTTGAGCTAATCCACTGCTTCTGCATTTCAGACACTACAAAGAGTATAATAGGTATGCGGAGAAGTTAGGCTAACATGATAACCAAAATTTCTTCTTTAAATTCTGGTGAAATTTTTGATTTTAGAGTTAACCACTCAATTTAAACAACTATCACTACAAAGTTTCTGTTACCCACCCAATGTGACCTAATTTATGCCATACGTGTGACTGCATATGAGTGAGTGAGTAGGTGTGAATATGGTATTTCTATCATGATCAAAACCTGATGCTACCGTTTTTTTCTTCTTCCCTGAACATTTATTGAAAGAACTCTAGAGTTGGTATAAAGGATGGCATCACATGATGTTTCTTCTCATTTAGACACAAAAAAATTAGAACAAATTGGGGGGGGAAGAGGGAAGGGGGCTAGATGAAGAAAGTAGGAAGAGGTGAAGAGGAAATGTAAAAGCAGAAGAAAGAAAAAATAATAGAAGGAGGTACTGGACACAGGAGAATTTAAAACTTTGAAAAGTAATAGAAAGTAAAGTAGAGAGAAAAAGAGGAACAGGAGGTAGGTCTTTGCAATTTTAAGAAAAAGAGTGAGGGAAATAAATGTTTAAGTGTCTACAACTTACCAACACAGCAATAATGAATCAAACAAAAAGCATGGTAAAACCAAAGAGGAGTTTTCATTCTGGCTTAAGTGGAAAGAGATGTGATTTGTAGGCCCTGGGACAACAGCTCTAGTACTATAGAGACTGAAGTCACAAGTTACAGAATGTCTGACATCATAATATCTACTGTGAGATCACTGTCCTTCCTTTTCTGTGGTCACCTTGGGTCTGTTTAAATGGAGAATCGGAGACAGCAACATGGTTTAAAATCAAACATTATTTTATTTTTAAGCTCTAAATTTTAAAAATTTTCTTTCTTGAGAGGAGAACCAGTACTGCTTCCAGGCTATTATGAGAAGCACTCCTCGCCATTACATGAATTGAGTGGTTACCATCCCTTTGATATCTTCGTATCCCTAACCTCACTGTATAACCTGGTACTTTCTACAGATGATTCTCACTTCCGTATTTCAAAATTGTATAATGGTTTATATATCACTTACTTCAAACATCTTGGCTACATGCATTCTATTTCTTTATCTGGTTAATGTTGAGGAGAAAATGTTTATTTTTATTCTCACCAGTTCTGGCAAACCTTCTTTATAAGATTCAATTTGGTCCATCTTGATAAACATTCACTTGTGGAACGTAAAGTTATATGAACACTGCTTAGAGAGGGATTCTGGCTATAGTAATTCAGTGGAAAGCAGAAATAAATAGGTTTGTTATTTTGACTCAATGTAGTTTTTATTTGACTTGGATTCTAAAGCTTAGTCCTTATTATGTTACTTCCCTGTTAATTCAAATTAGCCTCATATTTGAATTATTTTGTAATGTGATATTCAGCCACCTTTAGATATCTTAAAGACTTTTTAGTTAAAGCTTTGAAAAAGAAAATTCAAGACATTTGGAAATCTGAACTGGAAATGAAGTTCAGAAATTTTTTGATGCAAAACTCTTTTCTGAAATTTATTTTCTTTATATGAGATTTAACAAGTGATACTGTTAATGAACATTTGCAAGAATAAGACAAGAAAAAAAACACAGAGAAACTCTTTTCAAACCAGTTTATACTATATGAAGAATAACAACATTTCCCAGCATTTATTATTTACCATGTGCCAGGCATTAGATTAAGCACACTCTAGACATTATCTCATTTAATCTAACAGTAGTGTCATAAAGTCCATGTTATTATTACCCACATTTTACTAATGGGGTAAAAAGAGGAAAGTACTATGCTCAGAGAAATAAAATAGCTTTACCCAATATAATACAGATAGAAAATGACAGCGATAGGACTAGATGACAGGAGTCAGAGTGTATAGTCATAATTTTTGGAAGACTATCTCAGAAGCTGCATGGGATTATACAGGGTATCCTATGGACATACTACATTTGGTAAAGACCATCTTTTATGAGAAGTCCTCTATTACATGTGGTTGGGATTTCTCAAAAGACTCAATGAAACAGGTGACTTAGCTTTCTTCTCAGTTCATTTTTCATAACTGTTGTAGTCTTTCTATCCCTCTTTCCCTCTCTCTGAAATGCCATAATATTCATTAAATTTATTTAGGGGCCTTAGAGATCATGCAAAGACTCTTGATGCCTGCTGCTTACTATTTCCCTCCTCCAAGATGTTTTGATATTTATGCCCAAGATTAAGGGTAATGAAAGAGAATCACTGACATGGAAAACACAAGAATGTTCATTACAGCAAAATTTTAAAAGCAAGACCAAAACAAAATTTAAAAAGCAGAAACTTAAATGTTCATCACTAAATAATGGTTAATTAACATGGTTTCATTTATACAATGAAGTACTATTGAACAATTAAACTGACATGCAAGTGTTTTGACAGTACATTGTTAACAGATAAAATTTAAGCATATCAGTCATCTCATTATACAACAAGGATGCATAAAATATTACCCCAAAACATAAGGGCATATACCAAGGAGCATTTTTTTTCTCATATATTTGGAACCAATTGTGGCGGCTTTGCTTCAGTCTACAGGTCTTTGAATTGTCTGAGACAACTTCAGTAGAATTTTTTAAATATTGGGGCCCAGGTTGTGTGACACAAGAAAGATATACAAAGTATGTTCTATAGTAACAGTGACAAAAGTACAACCCAAATTACATAAGAACTTGTCAAGCTTATGCTTGAATCACAACCACCAATGTCTCATTGGTTAATGAGTTATATGGCCAATATTAAAGTTCAGATATATAATACTATCTGGGAATTAAGAATTGGGATCAGTAATTCATATAAGACTCCTTCCTCTTAATCACAATTATTCATGTCTCTCTCACATAAAAAAACATACTTACCACAGTTCCATGGTTCTCAATCAAAGCACTGGTCTAGGTGTTCCATGCATTTTTGTGCGTATAGATCAATACCATTTTACCCAATACATAAATTAATGTTACCAGTAATATACCCAAGATATAAATTCGCTCCATCACCACAAAGAAATTCTCTTATGCTACCTCTTCATATTTTCACTCATCTCCCAGTCAATTCCTGTACATTGGCAACCAATAATCTGTCTTCAATTTCTATAGTTTTGTCATTTTGAGAATAACACATAAAAGATATCTGACTTATGGTGGGAATCTACTCTGAAAAACCATTTGACAATGTATTAAAAAGACGAACATGCAATTACCATTTGACTCAGCAGTTTCACTTTTGAACATTAATTCAGAGAATGAAAACATGTTTATAAAAAAACCTGTTTATGAATGTCAATAGCTATTTTATTTGCAATATTCTTAAAATGGGAGTAACCAAAATTTTCTTTATTAGGTGAATTTTTTTTTTAAATTACATGCTGGGGTTCAGCAGGCAGACACTTGGGAGCACTAAGAGCAAGTGAGTCTAAGCCCCAACCACCTTCAGAACTAGCCCCGGCATGAGATCAAAAGAGGCCCTATGAAAAGGTAGCGATGAATGAACACAAGACACACCTCCCACAGACCTCTGCAGCCCTAACCACAGGAAAGACAACCAACACACCATCCTGTTATAGTCAAACGCAGGAAGCTGCCCAGAATCTGGACAGAAGCACCAATAAGTGACGTGTGGAGCCCAGCTCCCAGTGAAACCTGGGGCCTGCTGCCACTACCTCTCCAGAGAGGCCCCCTGGGACACACCCTGAAAACATGATCTGTGCTATATGGGTGTTCCTCATCCCTCCCTCTCCAGACCTCAGGTGGAGTGGTGTGTTAATATTGAAGACATCGTACTCATTATACCAGCACCCACCCCAAACTCAATTTAGAGCTGCAGTCATGACTTATCCCCAGGAGACTACCATCACTGCCTTTGCCCCTCCCACAGAATGGGGCGAAAACTAGAAGGCAGAGTACCTTGGCAACTTCTGGTAAGGCAGGACACTGGCACCCAGGCAAAGAGGGGCTGTCCTACCCCTGTCTAGTTATGTTTTGGGTCATCAAGCAATGACAATTACACCAGCTGCCAGCCAGCATCGCTACCACAACCTTGCCCACTTGGGAATTGAGAGGGGAAATGCAGGAGTTCCCTGGGCCAAGCAGGATCCTGTTTTCTGCTCCTGTGCTGAAAAAGGATCTCACTCAGATGGAAAGAAATCATTTGCTACACCAGCCTGGTCACAGTGCTGAAGTTGAGCAGTGAAGCCTCTTCCGGCATCTGCCAACTCTGTTGATGTCGCTCCACCCACACGTGGGCTGGAAAGAGTGGGACCAGAGTTCCCTACCAGCCAGGGCCCATGGCACTTGCACTGCAAGGTGGAAAAGCATGTGAAATGGTGGAAAGGGGCTGCCCTACTTCCACATGATTGCTGGTGAAACAGTCCCAGCCAGTTTTCTCTCAGGTCACCACCTTCTCTCTACCAGGCAAGGACCCTGGCATCACACAGCTGTCTCAACCTCCCTGAGTACCACAGTTGTGCAGCAATACTCCCATGAGGTCACAGCCTCAAGAGGTCACCAACCCTGCTCCCAAATGAAGCATCCACTGCCTCTGCCCCTATAACTTGTAGGATGAGGAGAGAATGGGGAGGCAAATTAGTAAAGAAAGTCAATAGACCATGCACAGCACACAACATAGAAACTCCCAATAAGAAATAATAATAATAAGGCAAAAAATACAAACTGTTACCTCAATAAAAGCAACTTTAACAAATAAAAGGTAATAAAACAATAAAGAACATAAAAACAGAAGAGCCTGCCCCTACAGATGAGGAGGAACAAGTGCAAAAACAATGGCAATCCAAAAAGCTAAAATGACTTGAAGCCCACAAGGATCCTGCCAGCTCCCAAGCAATGAAACCTAACCAGAATGCTCTGTCCTTGATCACAGATATAGAATTGAGTATATGGATGGCAAAGAGACCCTACGAGATCCAAGAGTAAGTGGACATCCAAATAAATCAGGCCACAAAACAGTAAAGTAAATGAAAGCTGATGTGGCCATCATAAGAAAGAATCAAATTAAACCCCTTAAATGAAAAATGTGCTCCTATAATTTTAAAACACAATAACAAGTCTCAACAGCAGAATCAATGACACAGAGAACAGAATTTCAGAGCTTGATGATTGAATCTTTCAATTAACCCAGTTTCAAAAAAAAAAAGAAGAAGAAAAGAAAAATAATCAAGGTCTAAAAGAGGCCCGGGATTAAGTACAGAGACCAAATCAATGACTGATAGGCATTACTGAGAGAGAAAGGGAATGTGAGAACAAACTGTAACAAGGCTTTCAAGTTATTATCCTACTTCCGGGCAAGATGGTGATGGAACAAGTTGGACTCTGCAAAAGCGAGTGCCCATAAAGACTCTCTGCATGAGTAGGTGTGTGCCAGCGGGTGAGTGAAAGTCCATCTGAGGGAAGGCTAGGGTTCATGTACCCGGGGCTCTCCCCAAGAGGTGACTGCAACCTGCCACTGCCCTGAGATTGCAGAATCAGGCAAACAGAATCATCTGTCATTCTCACGACTCTCTTGAGAGGAAGTAACAGAGAACAGGTGTCCCTTACCACTTGGCACCCAGCCCATACCAGCAGCCGCAGCAGTAGACCAGGCACAAGCAGGAGGAACTGTGGAGAAGGCAGGTCATGGAATCTGGAATAAAGCTTCAATGCCAATGATAAGATGCTGATGGGCGGCAGATCCCAGTATCTGCTGACAGGTGTGTGGGCTCCCTAGACTGGGCAGAGACCTGCATTACCCCATCTAGCTCCACTCAGCCTCCATCTTGGGACCAGAGGCTATCTTCTCATTAGACTGGGAGAGACAGATGCCCCTCCCCCATGCTAGAACAGGCACAGACACTTCAGATCTGAGTGGAAGATTTTTTTTTAATTTTTTTTTTTATTTTAAAGATGTGGGGTACAATTGGGTTAGGTATACAAATGTTGATTATGCAGGTACCCTTGTTGATGAGGTGTGCCCCTCCCTCCCCTAGCAGTTTCCCTTAACTACTAATCCCACCCCACCTCCCCTGACAGTTTCTCACTAGTCCCAATCCCTTTCTTATAGTATTATGGTAATTATAAGGTCCACTTGTGAGTGAGAACATATGGTAGTCTGTTCTTTGTTTCTGTGATAGATCACTGAGAATGATCAACACTAAATCCATCCAAGTTGCTGTGAAGTCCATATGTCTGTCCTTTATGGTTGCATAATATTGTGTATATGTACTACATATTTTTTATCCAGTCCAGCTTCGATGGGCAGCATGGTTGGTTCCATGTTTTTGCTATTGTGAATACAGCTGCAACAAACACTGAGTGGAAGATTTGATAGCAGCAGTAGTGCATAGGGTGAGTCTGGATTTGACCCATCCTCCTTCCACAGTAGTCCACAGGGCATCTGACCCATGATGAGAGCAACCCTATCAGCCTGTGCTGAAAGCAGTGGGGAAGGGCTGGAGATCAGAGCCACTCTCTAAGGTGGAGGCCTGAAAGGCATCTGGAGTTACAGAAATGACCACAGAGTGAGTTTTTTCTTATTTTTTGTTTTAGTTTTAGCTTTTTTTTCTCTCTCTTTCTGATTTTGTTTACATTTGTACTTGCTTTGTTTCTGTTATTTTAAAGTTGTTTTTTTTTTAGATTTTCTGTTTCTGTATGGGTATTTTGGGGGAGAGTACACCACCAGGGGAGGGGGGGTTTGTATGATTGTATGTTTTTCTCTTTTTTTCTCTTTGTCTTTCTGATTATTCATTAGTTGGAATGCCTGTCTGTTTTCCTCTTTTTCTTTTCTCTCTCAACCTCCCTTTTGTCTTCCTCTTTCCATTATTTTCCCTTTTCTTACCTTATTTTGCTTTCAGGGTGCAAACAGAAACCCTCAATGCATGGGCAGATTGTAAAGCAGTGAAAAGTAGGTCCCAGAGAGCTCACACACCTGTCAGCAGATACTAGGATCTGCAGATAGCTTCTGAATCACAGCTTCACACTCAATTAAATCTCAAAACTGAAAAAAAAAACCAGGCCCCCAAACCCAGTCCAGTTTCAGAATTGGACAAAACCAGAGAATCTACATAAAGAAAAATAGGAGATTGAGAAAACAGGAATAAAATCTATCCCTCCTATCGCTGAACAGCAGAATTAAAGAAGAGGTAAAGAAAACAAAAGCAGGGAAGGGGGAGGGAAAGGCAAACCTACACAAATTTAAAAAAAAAAACAAAGGAAGAATATAAGTCTAGCACAGACCCCTGGGAGGTCAGCCACAGAGAATACAGAACATGGAACTCAAACAATGAAAAGCCCCCAGAATGACTGGTCTCAAACAACAAAACCAGATTTCAAGATATTAATAGAGAGAATAAGTAGAAATGAGGAGAGACAAGAGGAAGGAATGAAGGAGTTGATAACTGAGATGACAGCAATAAATAATACAGAGAAAGAAATAAATAAAAAACCAATAAGTATGGAAAGCAAAATTAACCAAGCAGAAGAAAGAATCTCAGAGCTAGAGGACCAAAATATGAAACTAACCAAAACTGTTAAAAACATAGAAAAGAGGCTTTAAAAGACAGAAGAAAACCTCCAAGAGATGAGCAATTATTTCAAGAGGCTGAATCTAAGATTAATTGGAGTGGTTGAGGCAGCTAAAGAGACAGAGACCTCCCTGGAGCAGACATTCCATGATATTATCCAAGAAAACTTCCCTTGTGTCATCAATGACATGACCATTCAAACAGATTCAGAGAACCCCTGCAAAACAAACAAGAAGACGAGAGAACCCCTGAAAGACAACAAATGAGAAGACCAACTTGTAGACACATAGTAATTTGCTTACACAAAGTAAGCATAAAAGAAAAAAACTAAAGGCAACAAGAGAGAAAGATCAGACTACCTACCAGGGAAGACCAATTAGAATAGCAGCAGACTTATCTTCAGAAACACTTCAGGCTAGGAGAGCTTGGAGCCCAATCTTCAAAGTTCTCAAAGATAAAAAATTTAAACCAAGAATTATCTATCCAACTAATCTAAGTTCCATCAGTGATTCTTCCCAGACATTCACTACCTAAGAGTTCATGCTGCCTCCAGACCAGCTCTACAAGAAACACTTAAGAAAGCATTAAACACAGAAGAAAGAAAAAAAAGACAAAACCCTTCCCAAGAATGCAGGGAAAAGATTGAAAACACACATGAATCAACCCACAAATCAAAAGAAAGAAAACAAATAAACAAACAGCAGCAGCAACAACAAACTCTATAAGAACCTCATGACAGGGATAAGCTGTCACATCTCAATAATTAGCCCGAATGTGAATGGACTAAATGCACCACTGAAAAGACATAGAATGGCAAATTGGATAAAATATCATGAGGCTGCAATATATTGTCTCCAAGAAACTCATCTCACCAGAAAGGACACTCACAGACTCAAAGTAAGAGGATGGGAAACAAAACTACAGGAGAATAGAACACAAAAGAAAGCAGAAGTCATGATCTTAATATTGGAAAGAATATCCTTTAAGTTATCAAAAATTTAAAAAGATATGGAAGGTCACTACATAATGATAAAAGACTCAACCCATCAACAAGAAATATCCACTCTAGGCATATATGCACCCAACATAGGAGCACCAACTTTCATAAGGCAGCTTCTAGGTAAACTAAAAATAGATACTAACTCTAACACTATCATAGCTGGAGACTTAAACACCCCACTAACAACCATAGAGAGATCATCAAGACAAAAAGTCAACAAGGAGATCCAGAACCTCAATGTGATGCCTGACCAAATGGACTTAATTGATACCTACAGAATACTCCATTCAACAACCACGGAGTATACAATCTACTCATCACCACACAGAATATGCTTTAAGGTTGACCACATTCTTGGCCATAAATCAAGCATAAACAAATTCAATAAGATTGAAATTCTGCCATGCACCTCCTCAGGCCACAGTGGAATAAAAATAAATATCAACACCAACAAAGTTCCCCAAAATCCACAAAGACATGAACACTAAATAGCATGATGCTAAACAACACCCAGGTCAACACAGAAATCAAAACAGAGATTAAAAGATACCTGGAAACAAATGAAAATGAAGAAACATCTTACCAAAATCTCTGGGATGCCATGAAAGCAGTCCGAAGAGGAGAATTCATATCTCTACAAACACATAAGAAAAAAATGGAAAGATTACAAGTTAACTGCCTAACAAATCACCCAAGGAAACTGAAGTAGCAAGACCACCAAAACCCTAACTTCAGCGGAAGAATCGAGATCACCAAAATCAAAGCCCAAATTCAGGACATAGGAGATAAAAATATAATACAAACAATTAATGAAACCAAAAGCTGGTTTTTTGAAAGAATAAACAAGATTGATGGTCTTCAAGCTAGCCTGACCAAGAAAAAGAGAGAAAAGCCCAAATAAACACAATCAGAAATGCAAAGGTGAAGCCACAACTGACCCAGAAGAAATATAAAAGATTATCAGAGATTACTATGTACACCTGTATGGAAGCAAATTTGAAACCCTAAATGAAACAGAGAACTTTCCTACATCACACAACCTCCCCAGTTTGAAACAAGAAGAAATCAAGACCCTAAATAGACCAAAACAACCCAGGAAAGTGACTATATCATGAGAAAACTACATACCAAAAAAAAAACCCTGAACCAGATGTCTTTCCAACAGAATTCTACAAAACATACAAGAAGAAACTGATACCAATCCTATTGCAATTATTCCAGGTAATCAAGAAAGATGGAACTCTCTCCAAATCATTTTATGAAGCTGACATCACATTGATACCCAAACCAGGTTAAAATCCAACAAATAAAGAGGACTACCGGTCAATATTCTTGATGAGCATAGATGCTAAAATTCTCAACAAGAGTCTAGCAAACAGGATCCATCAATACATCTCAAAAATCATCCATCATGACCAAGTAGACTTCATCCCTGGGATGCAGAACTGGTTCAACATCCAGAAGACCATAAACAAAATTAAGTACATCAACAAATGTAAAGACAAAAACCACATGATTATATCATTAGACATGGAAAAAGCTTTTGATAAAATACAGCACTCCTTCTTGATAAAGACCCTTGAACATCTAGGCATAGGCAGAACATACCTAAAAACAGTAAGAGGCATCTATAAGAAAACCACAGCCAACATACTGCTAAACAGATGAAATTGGAATCATTTCTCCTGAAAATTGGAACAATACAGGACTGCCCACTCTCACCTCTCCGTTCAACATAGTATTGGAAGTCGTAGCAAAAGCAATCACACAAGAGGAGGAAATCAGGGGAATCCAAATAGGAAAGGAGGGAGTAAATTTACCCCTTTTTGCAGATGACATGATTCTATACCTCGAAAACCCAAGAGAATCTATCAAAAATCTCCTTGCACTGATAAAGGATTTTGGCAAAGTCTCAGGGTATAAAATAAATGTGCAAAAGACAGTCGCATTCCTATGCACCAACAATAAACAAACAGAAATTCAAATAAAAAGCACAATTCCATCCACAGTAGCCACAAAGAAGATGAAATACCCTGGCATCTTCCTAACCAGAGAAGTCAAAGACCTTTACAATGAAAACTACAAAACACTGCTCAAAGAAATCAAAGATGACACAAACAAATGGAAAAATATTCCACACTCATGGATTGGAAGAATCAATATTGCTAAGATGTCCTTCCTACTCAAGGCAATCTACATATTTAACACAATACCCATTAAATTACCAGCAGCATTCCTCTCATAACTGAAAACAGTAATACAGGAATTCACATGGAAACATAAAAGATCACAAATCCCCAAAACAATCCTCAGCAACAATAAAAGGAAGGAGGCATCACACTCTTAGACTTTAAACTTTATTATAAAGCTGCAATAGGCCAGACTCTGGTGGATCAGCCTGTAATCCCCGCAATTTGGGAGGCTGAGGCGAGAGGATGGCCTGAGATTGCAGGTTCGAGACCCACCCAAGGAACTTGGTGAGGCCTCATCTCTACGATAAATAAAAAAAATTAACTGGGCATGGTAGTGCGTGCCTGTAGTTCCGGCTACTTGGAAGGCTGAGGCAGAAGGATCACCGGAGCCCAGCAGGTCGAGGCTGCAGTGGCCAGGAGCATGCCACTGCCCTCCAGCCTGGGTGCCAGAGTGAGACTCCAACTCAAAACAAATAAAAAATAAAAATAATAAAGCTGCAATAATCAAAACAGCCTGATATTGGTACAAGAACAGGCACATAGACCAATGGAACAGGATAGAGATTCCAGAAGCAAAACCTCAATTTCCCAACCAACTCATTTTTGACAAAGCTTCCACCATCAACCACGGGGGAGAGAAGAACCTATCCAGTAAATGGTGCTGGAAAAACTGGCTGAACACATGCAGAAGATTAAACAAGACCCCTACCTATCACCATACACAAGAATCACCTCTAAATGAATCAAAGACCTGAAGGTAGAACCTTAAATTATAAGAACCTTAGAAAATGCAGGAGAAACCCTTATGGAAATTGGAACTGGCAACCAATTCTGATCAAAACCCTAAGTGCCCATGCCATAAGAGATAAGATAGACAAGTGGGACTTCATCAAATTGACAAACATCTGCAAAGAAAGAAACCATTGAGAGAGCAGGGAGACAGCCCACAGGCAGGGAAAAAATATTTGCTAACTGTATATCTGACAAAGGCCTAACATCTAGGATCTACAAGGAACCCAAACATGCTGAAAAGAAAAGAAAAAAAACAACCCCATTACAAAGTGGGCAAAAGATATAAATAGGCACTTCTCAAAAGAAGACATACAAACAGCCAACAGACATGAAAAAATGCTCAGCCTCACTAGTCATCAAAGAAATGCAAATTAAAACCACACTGAGATACCACCTAACTCCAGAAAGAATGACCATCATCAATAATTCAAAAAACAACAGATGCTGGAGAGGATGCTGTGAAAAGGGAACACTTCTACACTGTTGGTGGGAGTGTAAACTAATACAGCCTCTGTGGAATACAGTATGGCAATTCCTAAAAGATCTAAAAATCAACCTTCCATATGACCCCACAATCCCCCTACTGGGAATATACCTGGAGGAACTCAAATCACTCTATGAAAAAGATACCTGCACATGCATGTTTATTGCAGCATTATTTGCAATAGCAAAAACATGGAACCAACTGTTCTGCCCATCAAAAGAGGACTGGATAAAAAAAAAATGTGGTACATATACATGATGGAATATTCTGCAGCCATAAAGAAGGACAAAATTACAAACTTTGCAACAACTTGGATGGACTTAGAGGTTATAATACTAAGTTATCTATCATAGAAACAAAGAGTCAAGTGTCACATGTTCTCACTCATAAGCCGACCTTGAACAACTATCATAATACTATAAGAATTGGATTGATGGTAGTGGGAAACTGCCAGGGAAGGGGGGCACACCTCATCAGTAAGGGTACCTGCATAATGAATATTTGTATACCTAACCCTGAATTGTACCCCACATATTTAAAATTAAAAATTGAAAAAAGATATTATCCATGAAAATTTCTTCTATCTCATTAGAAAGGCAGCCATACATACACAAGAAATTCAGAGAATTCCTGCAGAATACTGTACAAGAAGACCATCTCCAAGATGCATATAATTATTAGATGTGCCAACATTCGCATGAAAGAAAAATCTTACAGTTAGAGGAAAGAGACAGATGACTTACCAAGGGAGACCCATGAGAATTTCAGCAGACCTCTCAGCAGAAATCTTAAAAGTCAGAAGGAATTGCGAGACCATTTTTAGCATTCATAAAGAAAAGCAATGCCATCCAAGAATTTCTTACCCACCAAGCTAATCTTCATAAATAAAGTAGAATTAAAATTCTTCCCAGATAAGTAATCACTAAGAGAGTGTGTCACCTCCAGACCAACTCTTTAAGAGATGCTTAAGGCAGTGCTAAGCATAGACATAAAAGAACAATATCATCCATCACAAAGGCATATAGCTTATAATTCAAAGCAACTTCTTAACAATGATATGACAAGAACAAACCTTCACATATCAATAGCTGACTTAAACATTAATGTATTGACTGCCCCACTCAAAAGAAACAGAGTGGCAAACTGGATACAGAAACACAATCCACCCTTCTTCTACCTTCAGGAAACCTATCTCACTGCAAATTGCACCCATAGGATCAAGTTAAAGGGATGGAGAATGATCTTCCACACAAATGGAAAGCAAAAAACCAAAAATTCTTTTATCAGCTAAAACAAACTTTAAACCATTAAAAGTTTAAAAAAAAAGGGGGGGTACAGGAAAGGTATCATATAATGATAAAGGGATAAATTCATCATCAGGAAATATCCATCTTGAATGCATCCACACTCAACATAGGAGCACCTAAATTTATAAAACAATTGCTAATTAATCTAAGAGAGGACATGGACAGTCACACAATAATAGTGGGGAACTTCACTGTGCTAACAGCTTTAGAGAGATCATCAAGGCATAAAACTAACAAAGAAATCTATGACTTAAATTAAAAACTTGACCAATTAAATCTAATAGACATCTTCAGAACACTCTACCCAACAACCACAGAATATACATTCTTCTCCTCTGCACACGAAACATACTCTGAGATGGCTGACCATGTATTTGGCCATAAATCAAAACTGAACAAATTCCAAAAAGTCAAAATTAAACCAAACATATTCTCAGTCCACAGTGGAATAAAAATAAATAACAGCAATAGAAGCCCTCAAAAACACACAAGTACATGGAAATTAAATAACATGCTCCTGATGAATTTTTGGGTTAACACAGAAATCAAGACAGAAACAACTAGATTCCTAGAAACAAATGAAGAAAAAGACATAACATATCAAATCCTCTGGGGTATCATAAAAGTGGTGCTGAGAGGGGAGTTTATAACATTACATGCACACATCAAGAAAATAGAGAGATCTCCAAAAAATAGTCTAATAGCCCACCTGAGGGAACTGCAAAGATAAGAACAATCCAATCTCAAAGCTAACAGAAGACAACAAATAATCAAAGTAAGACAGAACTAATTGAGATAGATAATTTTAAAAAACATACAAAGGATCAATATGTCAAAAAGCTGGTGCTTTGAAAGGATAAATAAGATTAACAGATCTCTGGTCAGGTTGAGAGAGGAGAGAGGAGAGAGAGAGAGAGAGAGAGAGAAAGAGGAGAGAAGAGAGAAAAAGAAAGAATTGGAAAAACATAATGAGAAACGAAAAAGGCAATGTAACAATCAATTCTGAAGAAATACAAAAGATTACCAGAGATTATTATAAACATCAGTATATGTGTAAGTAAGTTAGAAAGTCTAGAGGAAATGGATAAATTCCTGGAAACACACAGCTTCCCAAGATTGAAACAAGAAATTGAAACCCTAAACAGAGCAATAGCAAACCAAGATGTTGATTCAATAATAATAAACCTTCCTGCCAAAAAACAAAGCCCTGGGTCAGATGATTTCTCAGTTGAATTCAACCAGATATTTGAAAAAGAGCTGATACCAATCATAATGAAAATATTCAAAACAATTGAAAAGGAAAGAATCCTCCCTAGCTCATTCTATGAAGCCAATATGCCCCTGATACCACAAAATAGCAAAGACCTAACAAAAAAAGAAAGCCACCTACAAACCACTGCTCAAAGAAATCAAAGATTACAAACAAATGAAAGAACATGCTCATGGATTGGAAGAATCAATATCATTAAGATGGCCATTCTACCGAAAGTAATCTACAGATTCAACATAATCCCTATCAAACTACCAGCAACAAGGGCAACCCCCTTGGGTCTCCTCCCACTGTGGGAGCTTTTCTGTTCTCTCAATAAAAGAAAAATCTTCAGCAACATTTTTTTCACAGACCTAGTCAAGTTAATACTCCAGTTTATATGGAAGCAAAAAGAGCCCAAATAGCCAAAGCAATCTCAAGTAAAAAAGAACAAATCTGGTGACATCAGGCTCATAGATTTTGAACTTTACTACAAAGCTACAGTAACAAAAATAGCATGGAACTTATATCAAAATAAAAACATAGACCCATTGAACAAGATACAAAACTCAGAAATAAAACCATAGACCTGCAACCAACTCATCTTTGACAAACCAGCAAAAACAAACATTGGGGAAAGGACACCCTATTCAGCAAATGGTGCCAAGAAAACTTGCTAATCACATGCAGAAGAATGAAGCTGTACCCTTACCTATTACCTTATACAACAATTAACTCGAAATAGATCAAGAACTTAAACAACACTTCAAACTATAAAAATCTTAAAAGAAAACCTAGGGAACATCCTTCTAGACATCAATGAATTTATGGCCAAGTCCTCAAAGGTAAATGCAACAGAAACTAAAATTGACAAGTGGGAATTTATCAAGCTAAAAAGCTTACACATAGCAAAAGAAACCATCAGTGGAGTCAAGAGGCAACCCCCAGAATGGGAGAGAATATTTGCAAACTACACATTTTTCAAAGGCCTGATATCCAGAAACTAGAAGGAACTCAAACAAACTGATGGGAAATAAACAAGCAAACCAATTAAAAAGTGGTCAAAGAACGTGAACAGAGCTTCTCAAAGGAAAACTTATAAGCAACCAGCAAACATGAAAAAATTACCAGCATCACTATTCATCAGAAAAATGCAAATCAAAACCCCAGTGATTAACCATCACACACTGCTCAGGATGGCTATTATTAAAAAGTAAAAAAAAAAAAAAAATGTTGGCTAGGCTGCAGATAAAATGAAACACTTGTATTCTATTCGTGAGAATAAAAGCTAGTTTAACTCCTGTGGAAAGCAGTTTGGAGATTTTGCAAATAACTACAAGTAGAGTTACCAATCTACTCAACAATCTCACTTCTTGAAATATACACAAAGGAGCATAAATTGTTCTATCAAAAAGATACCTGTACTCATATGTTTATTGCAGCACTGTTCACAATAGCAAAAACATGGAACCAACCCAGATGTCCATCAATGGTGAATTGTATAAAGAAAATATGGTACATATATACTATGGAATGCTATGCAGTCATAAAAAATGAAATAAGATTTTCAGCAACATGGATGCAGCTGGAGACCATCATTCTAAGTGAATTAACACAGAAACAAAAAACTGAATACCCCATGTTCTTACTCATAAGTGAGTCTAAACTCTGGGCACATAGAGGCACAAGGATAGGAACAACAGATACTGGGCACTGCTAAAGTAGGAAGTGATGGTGAAAATAAGGGTAACAAAACCACCCATTGGGTACCATGCTCACTACTAGTGGGGGAGGTAGACTCATCAGAAGCCCAAACCTCAACTTCATGCGATATATCTATGTAACAAATCCTCACACTTACCCCATGATTAGTAAAAATAAATAAATAAAACAACAAAAAAGAAAAAACAATCTTGAAACCATGGTTTAAAAAATGGCATAAGTGAAGAAACCACAGTAAAAAAAATGTTGCTTCATTTATATTATGAAATATTACCTAGAAATAAAAAGGAACTATTGCTGAACTCGTCAATTTGAATGAATCACAAGGGATTTATGCTAAATGAAAAAAATCTCAAATATTATATTCTGTATTCTACGTATATAGTATCCTTGAAAAAATTACAGAAATAAAAAACAAATTAGTGACTGCCATGGTATAGGAAAGAGGTGGCAAGGAGGATTAGTATTTCTACAAAGATATAATAACAAATAAAATCTGTGGTGATGAAACAATTCTGTATTTTGATTGCCATGGTGGTTATAATAATCTACATATGTGATGAAATTTCATAGAACTAAATAACAGAAACAAATGAGTGCATGTAAAACTGGTGACTTCTGAATAAAATGTGGAGTGTAGTGATGTTCACTGACTAATTTTGAAATTGAACTATAGTTATGCAAAATGCTGTCATTGGTGGAGGTTGGGTGAAGAGTAAAAGACTTCTCTATATATTTTTTGCAATTATCTGTGAATCTATAATTATTTCACAATAAAAAGTTACAAATAATTTGGGTGTTGTCTTAGTTCTTGTGTGCTACAATAACAAAATGCTATGAACTAAGTAATTTACAAAGAACAGAAATTTATTTCTCACAGTTCCAGAAGCTAAGTCCAAGATCAAGGTGCCAACAGGTTAGTGTCTGATGAAGGCCTATTCCTCATAAATGGCATAATCTAGGTGTTTTCACATGGCAAAAGATGGCAGGAGGGAGGGAAATGCAAAAAAGGGATGAATGTTATGTCCTCACAAGGCAAAATATTGCTCTCTTCAGTCTTGAGCCCTTTGATAAGGGTGCTAATCTCATTTTTGAAAGTGGAGTCCTCATGAATTAATTACCTCCCAAAGCCACATCTCTTAATACTGTTGTATTGGGGATGAATTCTGGAGGGGCACCATTAATCAAATCACAGCAGGTGAGGTGTGCATATCTGTGTCGGTATCTGTTCTGCTTTACTTACCTATGTAGCTACTCCTGTGCCAATGCCACACTATTTTGATTAATGTAGGTATACAGTAAGACTTACAAAAAATACAGAAATTCATTTTATTTTATTCTTTTTTTTCAAATTTGTTTTAGCTCACCTAGGACCTCTGAATTTCTGTGTAAATTTTGGAAAATGCTAATGTATGTCTACAAAATACTTCTCTCTAATTTTGATAGAAATTTTATTAAACTTATAAACTTGACATAATTGACATATTTACTATATTGAGTCTTCCAATATGTGAAGAGTATGCAACGTCATTTATTTTGATTGTTTTTATTTCTTCTTCCAGCACTTTTCAAATTTTGTCATTGAGATCATGTACATTTTTGTTATATTTCAATCAATGTACTTTTTCAAGTAATTTAAAATTGTATTATGCTTTAAATTTTGATTTCCATATGTTTACCAGACATAGAAATATGATTGATTTTTGTACATTGATCTTGCATTCTGCAACTATGATTAACTCATTTGCTACTTTTAGAAGAATTTTTTAGATTACTTGGAATTTTCTACATAGATAATTAGGTCATCTACAAATAGGGAAAGTTAACCTCTCCTTTCAAATACTTATGCCTTTATTTCCTTTTCTTGTCTTATTCTACCTGACTGGGTAGTACTTTCAATAAAGTACTGCATAAAAGTAGAAAGAATATACATGTATGTCCTTGTCTTGTTCTTGATCTTAAAGCCAAAGGATTCAGTCTTTCATTATTCAGTATAATTTTACCTGTAAGGTATTCGCAAATGTTCTTTACTAAGTTTATATAGTTACCCTATAAAGTTAATTTGCCAACAGATTTTGTCATGAACAAGTATTGGGTTTGTCAAGTGATTTTCTGCATCTTTATGTTATTGATTTTTGTTTGAATATTCAGCCCTCCTAAATTATGGGTTCTGTATCTGTGGATTCAATCAATCACAGATCAAAAATGTAGTTAGACCTATGATGGTCACATCTGTATTGAACATGTATAGACTTTTTTCTATTTATTATTCCCTTAAAAATGATACAACTATTTATATAGCATTTATATATTAAGTATTATAAGTAATCTAGAGATAATTTAAAGTATATGGGAGGATGTATGTAGGCTATATGCAAATACTATGCCATTTCATATAAGGTACTTGAGCATTCACAGATTTTGGTATCTGTAGGAGTCCTAGAACCAATTGTCCCATAAACACTGAGGCTATTTTTTCAGTTCCTTTTAATTTGTTGAACTTTGTTTTATGATTTAAGGTACAGTATAATTTGATAAAGATTTCATGGGTGCAAAAAAATATTTTTCTATTAAGTCCTTGATAATTTTCTGTCAATTTTTAATGAATTTTAAAATTTTCAGTGATAATGGTGGATTTATCTGTTTTTTTCTTTCAGTTTTATTCATTTTTGATTAATATATTTGAAGTTCTGTTGCTTGATATACACACATTTACTATTTTGTTACCATTTTCATTATGAGGTGTTTCATTATGTCCCTGCTAGTTTTATTTTCTCTGATGCCATTTTATGTGATATGAATATACTCACTCCTGTTTTTAATTAATATTTTCACTGCATCTCTTTTCCATTATTTACTTTCAACCTTGCTATACCATTATATTTGAAGTGAGTTACACACCTCAAAATAGTAAAAGCCATTTACAATAAACTCATAGCCAATATATTTCTAAATGGGCAGAAATTGGAAGCATTTCCCCTGAAAACCGGAACAAGTCAAGGCTGCCCATGCTCACCCCTCCTGTTCAACATTGTGTTGGAAGTCCTAGTCAGAGCAATCAGACAAGAGAAGGAAAACAGGGGTATCCAGAAAGGAAAAGAGGAAGTTATCCCTCTTTGCTGATGATATCATCCTCTACCTTGAAAACCCAAGAGGACCTGTCAAAAACCTCCTTGTACTGATAAAGGGTACAAAATCAACGTGCAAAAGATAGTTGCATTTTTATACACCAACAACAAACAGATGGATAATCAAATACAAAGCACAACCCCATTCACAATAGACACACACACACACACACACAAAATGAAATAACTTGGTATCTTTCCAACCAGAGAAATGAAAGACTTTTATAATGAAAACTACAAAACGCTGTTCAAAGAAATCAGACACAAACATGGAAAACCACTCCATGCTTATGGATTGGAAGAATCAACATTGTTATGATGTCCATTCTACCCAAGGCAATCTACAGATTCAATGCAATACCCATTAAATTACCAACATCATTCTTCTCAGACCTGAAAACAACGATACAGAAATTCATATGGAAGCATAATTGACCATGAATAGCCAAAACAATTCTCAGCAAAAGAAACAAAGTGGGAGGTATCACACTTCCAGACTTTAAACTTTATTATAAGGCTACAATAATCAAAAACAGCCCGGTATTAGTACAAGAACAGGCATACGGACCAATGGAACAGGATAGAGATTCTGGAAGCAAAACTTCAGTTTCTCTACCAATTCATCATCAACAAAGCCTGAAGTGAGTTTTTAATAGGCAATACAAAACTAAGTCATGTATTCTTTTTCTATTCCTCTAAATATGTTAGGGATTAAGTCTTGCACTTTTCCTGAATTCTGGTGGATTATATGAGTAGTTTTTAGAATTTTATTTTGAATTATAATTGTGTTTTTTAGTGTATCAATTTATATAGTTTTCTTTATTGGTTTTTTTCTGTATTACACATGTTTAACATCTTGAATATGGAAATTTTACTATAATGTAGATTCCTCCATCTTTCCCACTTTTGAATATAATTTTTAAAACATTTAATCTACATACATTAATAATCACATTAAATTATGTTCTAATTTTGACTTGAACAGTAAAGCATAATTTTAAAAATAATGAGATGGATAGTCTATTAAATTTACCCCTACTTTTACCTAGTACATTGTTTATTCCCCATTTCTAAAGTTTCAGTCTTCTGTTATCATACACTTCTGCTTAGAGAAATTCCTTTAGCTATTATTGATGGGAGGTTAACTGAAAACAAGCTATTTTTTTCTTTGTCTAGGAATGTCTTTATATTCCCTTTATAGTTTTATAATAGCTTTATTGAGATACATTTTACATACCATAAATGCCACACTTTTAAAAGGCTCAATTCTGTGGTTTCTAGAACACTCACAAAGTTTCACAACCATTACTACAGCCTAATTTTCAAACATTCTTAAAACCCATTCTAAAAAAACCCCACATACTTATGTCATCTCCTTATTCCTCTCAGCCCCATTCCCTAGCAATCAGCAATTACTTTTTGTCTGTATGAATTTGCCTTTTCTGAACATTTTATATCAATAAAGTCATATAATATGTAGTTTTTTGTTAATGACATCTTCCACTTATCATACTGCTTTCAAAGTTAACCCATGATGTGAATGCATCAGTACTCTGTTATTCTTTATTGTCAAATAATATTTCATTGTATGAATATACCACATTTATCCATAATAGGTTGACAGACATTTAGGCTGGTTCCACTTTTTGGTTTTTAAGAATAACGCTGAATAAACATTTATGTACAAGTTTTTGTGTGGCCATATGTTCTTATTTCTTTTAAATACTATGAGTATTAGAGCTGGACCATGTGGTAACTATGTTAACTTTTATAAGAAACTGTCAAAAAGTTTCCTAAATTGGCTGCAAAATTTTGCAATCTCAGCAGTAATATGTGGCAGTTCTACTTTAAATCCTCACAACACTTGGTGTCTCTACTTCATTTTTCCTATCACAGTAGGTGTAAAATGATTTGTTATTATGGTCTTGATGTGCATTTCTGTAATGAATTAAGATACTGAACATGTTTTCTTGTGTTAATTGGCCATTTGTGTATTTTATTTTTAAAAATGTCTGTTCAAAGCCCATTACCCTTTTACGTAAGGTTAATGGTGTTTTTAAAAATAAATTTTATTTTTTAGAATGAGTTTAGATTACAGTAAGATTTTAAAGGCAATATAGAGAGGTTCAAAAACCCTATACCAAGATTTTCCAATTATAAGCATCTTACTTTAAGTGTAGTGCTTTTTTTACAATTAATGAACAAATATTAACACATTATTATTATTAGAGTTTATATTTTGAATAGTTTGAATATTTCCTTAGGTTTTACCTAACTGGGTAAAAGAAAAATTATAAGGTTCTTTTTCTGTTACTGGATTTTATGTAGGATATCAATTATGTTTGGTCATAATATCTCCTTAGGCTCCATTGACCATAATAATTTTTCAGACTTTTCTTCCTTTTGAAAACCTTTAAAATTTTGAAATATATCCATCAATTAGGATATGTTTGATGTTTTTCTCTTGTTGAGTTTGGGGAGGAAGAGCACAGAGGTGAGTGTCATTGTCATCACATTATATCAAAGATATATTTTATTAATATGACATCAATTTTGATGTTGATTTTGATTATCTGACTTATGTAGTATTTGTCAAAATTTTCCACTCTTTCCCTACCTTTGCACACTATACTCTTTGAAATGAATTTACTATGTACAGCACACAGTTAAAGAGTACAGATTTAGTCTCCTTCTTTTTGACAGTATAGTACATAACTTACTTAAAAATTTGTACATGGGAGATTCAAGTTTTCTCCTCTGCTTGTTTGTTTAATCTCTTATTTATATAAGTAGTAGCTTACAGATATTTATATATTGGGTAACAATCCAATACTTCTTCATTGATTTTCTTGCTCAAATTATTATGATTTGGTCATTGAAAGCTCTTTCAGTTGGCTCTGTGTCTTTTTGACATACTCCTACTCTTGTATGTTATTTTACTAGACAATTCCACTTTTTTGGCTGCAGGAGAATCTTCCAAAATTATTTTGCATATTTCCTGCCCTAATCCTAGAGTCAACTCTTTCTTCACAAAACCAATTCTTTAATTCTTTTCTTTTATTGAAGAATTATATTAGAAACCAAAACAGGTGCTAGGTGTGCTTATTGATACTGAGGTATTATTGCTTCTAGGCCCACTTACCTGAAAAATGAAAGAAATACATGTGTAGATACTAACATGTGTATATACATATATCTATAAATATATCTATATTTAAACATTTGCATTTCTATTACACTAAACATGCATTTGTACTGATGTATCCAATTCTAATCTATTACCATATGAATCATTTTTACTTCATCACTATGCTTATCTATAAACTTCCACTCCAACAGTGAGATACCCGACTCCCACCTTTCTTCATTATTTATGTTATTGTTCAATTCTAGTGTACAAGTATAGCAGCATCAAAAGTTTTATCCTGTACTCTCATGAAGCACAACTTTATCAACTAGAATAGAGTACTTATAATTTTTCTTTTGCCTTTAGTCTTAGATACTCATCTCATCTTCATAGCCTAGTTAAGTGGCTTATTGTAAACTGAATGTATTTGCCCTCTCAAAATTTATATGTTAAAATTCTAACCCCACAATGTTATGATATTAGAAAATGGGGATTTTAAAGATAATTAGGTCCCTAAGTTGGATCCTACATGAATGGGATTAGTGTCCTTATAAAAAAAGACCCCCAAAGAACTCTCTAGCCCTCGTTTCACCATGTGAGGATACAGCAAGAAGTCAACAGTCTGCAAGTCAAAAAAATACCCTTACCAGAACCAATCATGCTAGCACCCTGATCTCACTTTTTCAACATTCAGAACTGTGAGAAATAAATTTCTGTTGTTTATAAGTCCAATCCGTGGTATTTACTTATAGCATCCTGAACTGACTAAGGCACCACTTTTCTCCAAATACCTTCAGAGAGGTTTTTTTTAGTTTTCTTTTTGTTTGTTTTTTTAATCAATATTTTTTATTATGACTTGTGGGGTACAGTTAAGGGTTAGGTATACAAACATGTTTCATTCAGGCACCCTTGTTGATAAGAGGTGTTTCCCTGTCCCCAGACAGATATTTGCTACTGTTAATCCCATGTCCCTCCCCCACCACAGTTTCCCACTATTGTCAGTCATTTTCTAATAGTATTACATTGGATGTTCAAGGTTCATTATATGAGTGAGAACATGTGATACTCGGATCTTTGTTTCTGTGAGAGGTCACTCAATGTTATAGACTCTAGTTCCATTCAGGTTGCTGTGAAATTCATAATTTTGTTCTTTTTTATGGCTGCGTAGTATTCCATCGTGTATATGTACCACATTTTTTAACCAGTCTTCTTTTGATGGGCAGCATGGTTGTTTCCAGGTTCTTGCTATTGTGAACAATGCTGCAATAAACATACGTGTGCAGCTATCTTTTTTATAGCGTGATTTGAGGTCTTCAGGGTATATTCCCAGTAGGGGAATTGTGGGGTCATATGGAAAGTCGATTTTTAGAGCTTTTAGGAATCGCCTCACTGCTTTCCACAGAGGTTGCACTAGTTTACACTCCCACCAACAGTGTAGAAGTGTTCTCTTTTCACCACACCCTCTCCAGCAGCTGTCATTTTTTGAGTTGTTGATAATTGCCATTCTGACTGGAGTTAGGTGGTATCTCAGCATGGTTTTGATTTGCATCTCCCTGATGATTAGTGAGGTTGAACATTTCTTCATGTGTCTGTTGGCTGCTCAGATGTCTTCCTTTGTGAAGTGTCTGTTCATATCTTTTGCCCATTTTATAATGGGGTTGTTTGTTGTTTTCTTTTAAGTACATTTGAGTTCCTTGTAGATCCAAGATGTTAAGCCTTTGTCAGACCTGGTGCTGGCAAATACTTTTTCCCAGTCTGTAGGCTGTCTCCCTGCTCTCTTGATGGTTTCTTTGGCTTTGCAGAAGCTTGTCAGTTTAATAAGGTCCCACTTGTCTATCTTCTCTCTTATGACCTGTGGGTTTCGGGTTTTGTTCAGGAATTGGATGCCAGTTCCGATTTCCATGAGGGTATGTCCTTCATTTTCTAAGGTTCTTATGGTTTGAGGTTTTACATTTAGGTCTCTGATCCATTTGGAGTTAACCTTTGTGCATGGGGATAGATAGGGGTCCTGTTTCAATCTTCTGCATGTGGTCAGCCAGTTTTCCCAGCACCATTTACTGAATAGGTTCTCCTCTCCAAAGTGGTAGGTGGTTGGGGCTTTGTCGAAGATAAGTTGGTTGAGAAATTGAGGTTTTGCTTCTGGAATCTCAATTCTATTCCATTGATCTATATGCCTGTTCCTAAACCAATACCAAGCTGTTTTGATGATTGTAGCTTTATAGTAAAGTTTGAAGTCTGGTAATGTTATACCACCTGTTTTGTTTTTTTTGCTGAGGATTGTTCTGGCTATTCTTAGACGTTTGTGTTTCCATATGAATTCCTGTGTTGCTTTTTCTAGGTCTGAGAAGAATGTTGCTGGTAATTTGATGGATATTGAATTAAATCTGTAGATTGCGTTAGGTAAGATGGACATCTTCACAATGTTGATTCTTCCAATCCATGAGCATGGGATATTTTTCCACTTGTTTGTGTCATCTTTGATTTCTTTGAGCAGTGTTTTGTAGTTTTCATTGTAAAGGTCTTTCATGTCTCTAGTTAGGAAGATTCCAAGGTATTTCAATTTTTTGTGGCTATTGTGAGTTGGATTATAATTTTTTTATTTGGATTACTGTTTATTATTGGTGTAAAGAAATGCGATTGTCTTTTGCACATATATTTTGTATCCTGAGACTTTGCCAAAGGGCTTTATCAGTGTAAGGAGGTTTTTGACAGATTCTCTTGGGTTTTCAAGGAACACAATCATATCATCTGCAAAGAGAGATAACTTGACTTTCTCTTTTCCTATTTGAATACCCCTGATTGCCTTCTTTTCTCTGATTGCTCTAGCCAGGAATTCCAACACTATGTTGAACAGGAGGGGTGAGAGTGGGCATCCTTGTCTTGTTCCAGTTTTCTGGGGAAATGGTTCCAATTTTTGTCTGTTTAGGAGTATGCTGGCTGTGAGTTTCTCATAGATGGCTTTTACTATTTTAAGGTATGTTCCCTGTATGCCTAGATGTTCGAGGATTTTTATCAAGAAGGGGTGCTGGATTTTATCAAAAGCTTTTTCTGCAACTAATGATATAATCATGTGGTTTTTGTTTTAACATCTGTTGATGTATTTAATTACATTTATGGTTTTATGAATGTTGAACCAGCCTTGCATCCCAGGGATGAAGCCTACTTGGTCATGATGGATGATTTTTGAGATGTATTGTTGAATCTGGTTTGCTAGGATCTTGTTGATAATTTTAGCATCTATGTTCATCAAAGATATTGGCCTGTAGTTCTCTTTCTTTGATGGATCTTTACCTGGCTTGGGTATCAATGTGATGTTGACTTCATAAAATGATTTGGGGAGGGTTCCATCTTTCTCAATCGCCTGAAATACCTTCAGTAGGATTGGAATCAGCTCCTCCTTAAATGTCTTGTAGAATTCTGCTGGAAAGCCTCTGGTCCAGTGCTTTTTTTTGTAGGTAGTTTTCTTATTGCGTACTCAATTTCCTTGATTGTTATTGGTCTATTTAGGGTCTCTATTTCTTCTTGTTTCAACCTAGGCAGGTTGTGTGATGACAGAAAGTCCACCACTTCCTTGAGGTTTTCAAGTTTGTTTCCATACAAGTGTACATAGTAGTCTCTAATGATCTTTTGTATTTCTTCAGGGTCAGATGTGACTTCATCTTTTGTGTTTCTGATTGTGTTTATTTGGGTTTTTTCTTTCTTTTTCTTGGTCAGTCTAGCAGGGGACATCGATCTTGTTTATCCTTTTGAAGAACCAGCTTTTTGTTTCATTGATTTTTTGTATTGTCTTTTTGTCTTCTATGTCCTGGATTTGGGCTCTTATTTTGGTTATCTGGATTTTTCTGCTAAAATTAGGGTTTTTGTGGTCTTGCTTTTCCAGCTTCCTTAGGTGGCTTCTTAAGATGTTAATTTGTGCTCCTTCCATTTTCTTCATCTGTGTTTGTAGGGATATAAATTCCCCTCTTACTACAGCTTTTACGCCATCCCAGAGATTTTGGTAAGATGTTTCTTCCTCTTCATTTGTTTCCAGGTATCTTTTGATCTCTGTTTTGATTTCATCATTGACCCAGGAGTTGTTTAGCATCATGCTATTTAGTGTCCATGTCTTTGTGGTTTTGGGGGAGACCTTGGTGGTATTAATGTTTATTTTTATTCCACTGTGTTCCTAGAAGATGCATGGGAGAATTTCGGTCGTTTTAAATTTGCTTATGCTTGATTTATGGCCAATTATGTGGTCGGTCTTAGAATACAGTCTATGCAGTGCTGAGTAGGATGTGTATTCTGTGGTCTTTGGATAGAGTGTTTTGTAGGTATCAATTAAGTCCATTTGGTCAAGAGTCATATTGAGGTTCCATATCTCCTTGCTGATTTTTTGTCCTGATGATCTGTCTAGGGTTATGAGTGGGGTATTAAAGTCCCCAGTTATGATGGTGCTAGAGTCAATATCTTTCTTTAGTCTTCCTAGGAGTTGCTTTATAAAAGTTGGTGCACCTATATTAGGTGCATATATATTTAGGATAGATATTTCTTGCTGATGGAGTGAACCTTTTATCATTATGTAGTGGCCCTCTGTATCTTTTTAAATTTTTGATAGCTTAAATGGTATTTTGTCTGAAATTACAATCACGACTCCTCCTTTCTTTTGTGTTCCATTCACCTGAAAATTTGTTTCCCATCCTCTTACTTTGAGTCTGTGTATGTCCTTTCTAGTGAGATGGGTCTCTTGAAGGCAGTATATTGTTGCCTGGTGATATTTTATCCATTTTGCCATTCTATGTCTTTTCAGTGGTGCTTTTAGTCCATTCATATTCAGGCTAATTATTGAAATGTGAGCGTTTGTCCCTATCATAGAGTTCTTATAGAGTTGTTCTTCCACTTGGCTTATTGTCTTTGTTTTGTTTTTGGAGTTGGTTCTTGTGTATTTTATTCTTTTTCCTGTACTCTTGTGAAGAACGTTTTTCTTTTTTTCCCCTTTTCTTCTGTGTTTAATACGTTCTTAAGTGTTTCATGTAGAGGTAGATTGGTGGCGGCATACGTTCTTAGGGACTGGATATCTGGGAAAGATTTTAATTCTCCCTCGCTGATGAAGCTTAATTCTGGCTGGGTAGGTTATTCTTGGTTGAAAGGGATTATCTTTTAGGACTTTGAAGATAGGCCTCCAAGCTCTCCTAGCATGCAGGGTTTCTGTACATAAATCTGCTGCTATTCTAATTAGTTTTCCATGGTAGGTGATCTGGCCTTCTTCTCTTGCTGCCTTTAGGATTTTTTCTTTTAAGCCTACTTTGTTTAGGTGAATTATTATGTGTCTAGGAGTTGGTCTTCTCATTTGTTGTCTTGCAGGGGTTCTCTGAATCTCATGTGTTTGAATTTTTGCATCATTGATTAGATAAGGGAAGTTTTCTTGAATGATCTCATGAAAGGTTTGTTCAAGTGTGGTGTCTGTCTCTCTTTCTGCCTCGGGAAGGCCAATTAGTCTTAGGTTAGGTCTCTTGAAGTAATTGCTCATCACTTGAAGGTTTTTTTTTTTGGTCTTTTTAGCTTGTTTTCTGTGTTTTTGAGAGTTTGGGTTATTCTATATTTTGGTCCTCAAGCTCTGAGATTCTTTCTTCTGCTTGGGTAATTCTGCTTTCCATGCTTATCAGTTTGCTATTTATTTCATTCACAGTATTCTTTATTACTGTTATCTCTGATATCAACTCCTTTCTAGTTTCTTCTTGAGTCTCCTCTGTTCTTTTTAATCTCCATTAATGTTTTGATATCTAGGTTTGTAGTTTGAGACCAGTCATTCTGGGAGCTTTTCATTGTTTGCATTTTGAAGTCAGTTTTCTCAGTGTCTGCCCTCCCAGGAGTCTGGGAGAGACCCATATTCTTCTTTTGGTTTTTCTTCATTTGTGTAGATTTTTCTTTCATCCCTGGAGGAAAAGGAGGTACAAAAGAGGAAAATAATGGAGGAAGGGGGGAGTCAATAGGAAGTTAGAAAGAGAGAAGAGTTAGAGGGAAAGCAGACATACATACCAACTAATAGGTGAGAAAGAGACACAAGGCTGGCGAGAAGTGAAAAAAGAACACAGAAGGAAAATTCCCTAAAGAATACTGGTAGCTACACAGAGACAGACCAATAAGATCATGAAACAGATAGTGTAAGTTAGAAAGCAAACAATAGTGAGCAAAACATACAGTCAGAATGAAAAAACCAAAGGTCAAAATATGAGATCAGACTAGTCCTGTAATCTTTCCTTGAGCTCTGATCTCCAGCCTTTCCCCTCTGTTTTTGTTGCAGGTAGTTAGCCTGCTGCCTGGGATGTCTGTGACTCTTAGTTGTCTCTGTCTGTTCAGCGTAGGGAAGGGGCTTTGTCTCCTGTCTAATGACGTCACTGTGGGAACCGAGGTGGGGGCTCTGATAGGGGGCGGAGCGATGCAATCTGCCTGGAGAATGGCAGAGACAGTAGTTCCACTTTCACTTTTAGGGATGCTCGTCTGGGATCAGCTGCACAGCTGAGTGCTGGATCTGGGGTGTCACCAACAGGCTGGGGTGGAGGAGAGTGTTGGTTGTTCCCTCCTCTGGAGCTGGAAGCCTCCTATCAGCACCTTACACAAGATTGGGGTTCTACTCCCTTACACAAGCTTGAAGTCACACACTGAGTGCCTCAGCCAGGGTGGGCCCTGAGCTCCAGAGCTCCAGAGCTCCAAATCTCCAGAAGGCAGGTGGTGGCCCTGTGTCACTCACAGGGCACTTCAGCCAGAAATGGGACCGGTATCTCTGAGGGGTGGGCACCCAGAGCCTCCCTGGGTGACCGGTAGTTTGGTGCTGGATGCTGGCTGTGATGATGTAGCCAGGGAGGGAGCTGGAACCCAGGACTCCTGAGCAGGTCAGAGTCACATATAGTGGAACATCCACACTTGGGGGCCACAATATCTGGCCCTGCATCGGACTGAAGGTCCCTGGGCCTTGTACCAGTGCAACTGGCTGTGGGCAAGGGGCTGCAGGAAGAAAAGTAAGAGTCTTTTTGGGAACTCACATTCAGAGTCTCACGAATTCACCTATGCCATCGCCATCTTGTGGAATCAAATATAGATTTTAAATACTATATATTTTCCTCTGAGCACAGCATTGGCTATGTTTCAGAGGTTTTGGTAACTTGTTTTATTGTTGTTACTCATTTTGAGGAATTTTTAAATTTTCATCTTGATTTCATTGTTGAACAAGGATGATTTAGGAGCAGATTGTTTAACTTCCATATATTTGTTTGGCTTTTTGAGTTCTTCTTGGACTTAATTTTTAGTTGTTTTTTTTTTTTTTTGAGAAAGCAGGATTTATTGGGACAGAAAAGCTCCCACAGTGGGAGGGGACCCAAAGGGGTTGCCCAATTTTTAGTTTTATTCCACTGTGGTCTGAGAAGGTGTTTGACATGACTTTAATTTTTTTGAATTTATTGAGACTTGATTTGTGGTCCATCATATGGTCTATACTGGAGAATGTTTCATGTGTTGATGAGTAAAATATGTATTCTGTAGTTTTGGAATGTAATATTCTGTAGATGTCTGTTAGTTCTATTTCCTCTAGGGTCTGGTTTAACTCCAATGTTTCTTTGTTGACTTAATTCCTAATGTTCCATCTATTGCTGTTAGTGGAATGTTGAAGTCTCCCACTATTATTGTACTGCTATATCTATTTTTAGGTATAGTAAAATTTGTTTTATGAAGTTGGGAGCTCTGGTGTTTGATAAATATATATTCAAAATTATTATGTCATCTTGTTGGATTGATCCCTTTATCATTATATAATAACTATCTTTTTCTTTCTTTAATGTTGTTAATTTAAAGCCTGTATTATCTGATATTAGAATGGCTACTCCTGCTCATTTTTGGCTTCCATTTGTGTGGAATATTTTTGCCCACCACCTTATCCTGAGTCTATAGAAGTTTTTGTGAGTTAAATGGGTCACTCAAAAGCAGAAGATATTTGAACTGTGGGTTTATAAATTTTATTATGCAAGTCTATATATTTTTAGTGGGGCATTGAGTTAATAATTATATGTAAGGTACTATTCCATTCATCATACTGATTGCTAATTGCTTTTCTTTATTTATTTTCTCTCTTGTGTTGGTGTTCCATAAGGCTTGTGAGCTTTATGATTTCCAGTATTTTTCTACTGGTGTGTTTCAACCTTTTGTTCAAAATTCAGAACTCCTCTATGTATATCTTGTAGAACTGATCTAGTGGTGACAAATTTCCTCAGCATTGGCTTGTCTTAGAAAGATTCCATTTCTCCTTCATTTATTCAACTTAATTTTTCAGGATACAGAATCCTTGGCTAACTGTTAATCTGTTTGAGGAGATTGAAAATGGGGTCCCAATACTTTCTAGCTTGTAGGGTTTCTTCTGAGACGTCTGCTATTAGTCTGATAGATTTATCTTTGTAAGTTATTTGATGCTTTTGTCTCACTCCTCTTAAAATTCTTTTCTTCATATTAACTTTGCATGGCCATATAATTATATGTACTGGGGATGACCTTTTGGCAATGAATCTATTGAAGGTTATTTGGCCTTCTTGTATCTGAATGTTCAGATCTCTGGCAAGGCCAGGGATGTTTTCCTCCATTATTTCCTCAAATAGGTTTTCCAAATCTGTTGCTTTCTCTTCTTCCTCAGGAACACCTATGATTGTTAGGTTTGGATGTTTTACATAATCCAACATTTCTTTGAGGTTTTGTTCCATTTTCTTAATTTTTAAAATTCTTGACTGCTTAAGTTAATTCAAAAGTTTTGTCATCAAGTTCTGAAATCCTTTCTTCTGCTTTTTTTCTAGTCTAATGTTAAAATTATCCACTGCACCTTTTACGTCCCTAAATGGTTCTTGCATTTAAATAATTTCAACTTGTTTTTTTTAAGGTGTCTATCTCTTTTGAAAATTTTTCATTCAAGTCCTGAATCGTTTTTAAAATTTCTGTGTTGGTTTTCAATTTTCTCCTGAAGCTCATTGATCAATTTTATAATCAATATTTTAATTTCTACATCTAGAATTTCAAAGGTTTCATTTTGGTTTGGGTCCACTGATGAAGAGCTAATGTGCTCTTTTGGGGGTGTCAGAGAACTGTTTTTTTTTTATTGCCAGAATCATTTTTCTAGTTCCTTCTCATTTGGGTAGACTATTTCTTTTTATTTGAGGTTAGCAGGGGCTGATGTAGGCACTGTAGGGTTTCCTTGGTTATATATAGCCTTGGTGAGGTGAATTTCTCAATTGCCAGCTGTGGCAGTCCTGTGCTGGTTACCTGCCATGGTCATAGCATTCTGAATGGCCAGAGTGGCTTGGAAAGCAGTGTTAGCTGGGTCTTGGGGTTAGGCCTTCCTGAAAGCTGAGGTATTATATCCTATGTGGTGGGCTGTATTGTTAACCTCTGGTCAGGAGGTAGCATTTGAGGGAGAAAGATAGCTGTAATAGTGGCTGTGGACTTTCCCCTTGGTGAGTGTTGTTCCAAGGAAGTGACCAACCAATTTAGGTGGAGGGTAAGTCTCTGGGGATTACCCAAGTTCTTTGTATGTTTTGAGCCTTTGAGGGGAGTGCAGGGGTGAAAGAAGCTCAAGTACCCCACAAAAATGCATTCCTGGCTATTCCAGTGGGGATTAGGAGGGAGTCCCATGCCACTGGGGTAATGCTTTTTTCCAGGGCAGGTACAGAAGTGTTTACATGGGGTGTGAGAGGCTGTTATGGCTGTGAGTCCCACGCAGCTTCCTACCTTGGCCTCAGGTAGTTTGCCTTGTGAATGTAAAAGTGCAGCTGACCTCAGGTGTTCTCATGGCAGCCTACCCCAGCCAGGAACAATCTGCAGACTTGGAGTTTGCCATTGGACCCCATCCCCTCCAAAGCTGCCTAGAAAGCAGCTGTGACTTCTACAAGGGAAATGGTTGCTGGTACTGATCAAGGCTGTCTTTTTGCCTGGAGTACTCCATGTGGACTTCAGCAGAGCACAACTTTGTGTATGGCAGTTTTCTGTGAGAGACTAGAGTCCTGCAATGCTCAGGGGACTCTCCAAATCTGGTAGGAGCACAAAACTCTTGAATTCCCCTCACTTACCTTTCCCACTGCATTTGGAGATTGCTGGTGGACTGTGACAGTACAGGCAAGAATCTGGCCAGTTCCAGCCATTTTGCTTTACTACATAGGAGAAACACTGTGTAGCTGCCTCATGTCAGCCATCTTAATCTTCTTTCCCCATATATATGAAAATTAACATGCTCTGGAACAATTAATGGGCAAAAAAGAAAAAATTTGCAAAATATTGAGAAAAATGACAACAGTAATATAACATATCAAAATGTATGGGTGCAAGACTGCAGTTCTAATAAAGAAAGTTAATAAAAATAAATGCCTACATTAAATAAAAAGAAAGATCTCCCACAAATTAGTTAACATTATGCCTCAAGCAGAAAGAAAAGAAGAAAAAAGTAAATCTCAAGTTAGTAGAAGAAAGAAAATTATAACAATCAGAGAAGAAATACATAACAGATAAATTATAGACAATGTACAGAAGAGTTAGTTCTTTGAAAAAAACAAAGAAAATTTACAAAATTTTAGCTAGAGTAATTAAGAAAAAAGAGAGAAACTCAAATAAATAAAATCAGAAATGAAAGTGGAGACATTACAACAGAAACTACAGAAAACTTTTTAAAAATAGAAGGAACTATAATAAACAATTATATGCAAAAAATTGGATAATTTAGCAGAAATGGATAAATTCCTAGAAAAATATAACCTACCAGGATTGAATCAGGAAGTGATAAAAAGCTTGAACAACCAATAACAAGTAAAGACACTGAAAATAATTAAAAACTTTGCAACAAAGAAATGTTAAGGACCAGATGGTTTCAGAACTGAATTCCACTAAACATTAAAATAAGAATTATTATCAAAAGTTTTTTAAAATATTTTTTTAAAAATCTCTCCTAGCTGGAATACTACCACATTTTGTGAGGTCAACACACCTTGATATTTAAGTCAAAGACATTCAAGAAACAAAGCAAAACAAAAAAACTACAGCTCAATATCTCTAATCAACATTGATGCAAAAATTCCCACTAATATATTAGTAAACTAAATTCAGCTACATATCAGCTTATGCATCTTGACCTAGTGAAATATACCACTGGAATGCAAGTCTGGTTTAGTGTGTTCAAATCAATCAATGCCATACATCAAAGTTTTTTTTTGAGAAAGCAAGATTTACTGAGAGGACAGAAAAGCTCCCATAGTGAGAGGGGACCTGAGGGGGTTGCCCATATATCATATTAACAGAATAAAAGATAAAACCACATAATCATCTCAACTGATGCTGAAAAAGCTACTGAGAAAGTTCAGCATTTTTTCTTGTATAAAAACTCTTCACAGTTTATAGAAGGAAAGTTCTATGATGTAATAAAGGCCATTTATGAAAAACCTACTGCTAACATTAAATCAATGGGGAACAACTAAAATTTTTATTCTAAGATACAAAACATGGCAGAGATATTTTCCTTTTTCACTTCTATTCAGCATGGTACTGGAAGTACTAGGAAGGAAGTGAAATAAAAGGCGTCTGAATCAGAAATAAAAAAATTATCTCTATTTGCAAATGACATTATTCTACATGTAGAAAACCCCAAAGATTCTACAACACCATCATTAGAACTAATAAACAAATTCAGTAAAGTTGCAGGATTAAAAAAAAAATCAGTAGCATTTCTATACACAAATATGGTTTACCTGAAAAAGAAACCAAGAAAAGAATCTCATTTATGATTGCATACAAAATCTAGGAACAAATTTAACCAAAAAGATGAAGGGTTTGTACACAGAAAAGCATAAAACATTGATGAAAGAACTTCATAAAGATACAAATAAGTGGAAAGATGCCTCATGTTCATGGATTGGAAGAATTAATATTGTTAAAATGTTCATACTACTCAAAGCAATATACAAATTTAATACAATCTCTATCAAAATTCCAATTACATTCTTCACAGAAATAGAAAAGCAAACGATTCTTTAATTTGTATGGAACTACAAAGAAACCCAAACAACCAAAGCATTACTTAGAAAAAAGGAAACAAAGTTTGATGTATCATATTTTCTTATTTCACATTATATTGCAAAACTATAGTAATCAAAACAATAGGATACTGACATAAATTTGGAAACATAGACCAATAGAACAGATTGAAGAGCCAATAAATAAATCCAAACATATATGGTTGAATAATTCATATCAAGGGTATGAAAAGGAGATAATGAAAAAATAGTCCCTTCAATAAATGGTGTTTGGATAACTAGATTTTCACATGAAGAATAAAATTGAGTCCTTATCTGATGCAATACACACAAAAAAAACAATTCAAAATGGATAAAATATCTAAACATAAGAACTGAAACTGCAAAACTTTTCAAAGATAGCAAATGGAAAAAAATTTTGAAATTGGCTTTGGCAATTATTTTTTTGGCTATTACATCAGAAGCTCAGGTTACAAAACTAAAAGTAAATAAATCGGGATAAATCATACTAAAAATCTTATGAATAGCTATGTAAACAACAAAATGAAAAGGCAACCAACAAACTGGGACAAAAATTGCAAACCACATATCTGATAAGAGATTAATACTCAAAATTTATAAAGAACTCTTGCTACTCAATAGCAGCAAAACAAATAACACCACTAAAAAGTGGAAAAAGAACCTGAACAAACATTCCTCCAAAGGCATAAAAATGGCCAACAGGTATATGAAATAGTGCTTAACATTACTAATCATAAAGGAGATGCAAATTTAAATCACTAGAATGGTCATTAAAAAAGTCAGGAGATAACAAATGTTAGTGAGAGTGTGGAGAAAAGGAAACGCTGTTACCCTGCTATTTGAAATGTATATTGGTACAGCCATTATTAATAGCATAATGGAGGTTCTTTAATTAAAAAATAGAATTGCCATATAACTCAGCAGTATTTTCTTTGGATATATACCCAAAGCAGATAAAATCACCACTTTGTTAAGGATATCTGCATACCTATATTTTTGCAGAATTATTCATAATAGCCAAGATATGAAAAAACCATAAATCCCCATTGATGCCTTGGCAGATGAATGTATTTAAAAGTGTATTATATAAAAATGATGGCGTAAAAGCAAGCTGGCTTTATTCCCTTTCCCATAGAATAGCAAGTACAGCACTGAGATTATGACCAGCAATATCCCAGAGCTCAAATATGAGTATCAGACAGTTTCTGGGGTAAGAGAATAAAAATTCCATATATGTGATGTTTTTCTCCACAATCTTCCTAGCACAAAGTGCTCAGAAAATTTCTTTCCAATTCACAGTTTCTACATTGGAAATAGATCAAGGTTGACAACCAGCTTCCCAGTATCTTGAGTGCCCTAGCAGGAAACCTGTCCATGTCTCAACCCATGGAAAGCATCACTAATGCCTGAAGGGAGAAATATCCCTGAGGTCAGCCAGAGACAAAAGGGAAAGGTAAGACTACCATGTCCAATCTTGGAAATTCTGCTTTATAACTCAGCCAATGGAGATAACAAATCAGAGTGGTGGTTTTAGCAGCACCACTCTGTAAGAAGTTTATTTCACAGGTCCCCTGGAAAAAAGACCATAGCCAACCTTGTCAAACTGTTGCTGAGAACCCGCTGGGAACCCCCCAAATTGGGACAGACAGTACTTTGATCATTTACTAGAGCTGCGGACAACTTGGACTTAAGGCATCATTTAGCCAAAAAGGAGGCAGTGACCTAGGAGGAAAAAAACAAAGAAATTCTACAGGTAAATTCCAGAAAAGCTATCCTTCAAATATGAATAAACAAACAAAAGCTGAGAATAGTGGTGACTACCATATCCATCTTATAAAATATTGTAAAGGTAGTTCTTCAATCAGAAAGAACAACAACAAAAAAGCTAACATAGAAAAGGAAAACATTTAAAGGTATAAAGTTCATTGATAAAATTAAATTCACAAATAAACCCAAAATACTCTAATATTGTAATTGTGGTGTGCAATTCACTCATAACTCTAGCATAAAGCATAAAATATGAATATATTTTTAAATAACTATCACAACCTTTTAAATTTTACTTTATTTTAGTATAAAGATGTGGGGTATACGTCAGGATTAGGTAAATAAGTAGTCTACATGCAGGTGAAGTTTGGGCCTCCAACTGGTCCTCACATCCCCTGGTTTAGGATTAGGTACCTTAGTGACGTTACGTGCCTCCCTTCTACTGGCAGAGTCCCAATACTGCCAATCTCTCTCTTGTAGCATTGTGATAAATGTTCAGCACCCACTTATGAGTGAAAACATGTGGTATTCAGCCCTTTGTTTATGTAATAGATCATTGAGTATGATGGACTCTAAACCCATCCAATTTGCTGTGAAGTCCATAGTTTTGTCTTTCTTTATGGCTGCATAATACACCATCATCTATATGTATTACATTTTCTTGATCCAGTCCACTTTCAGTGGGCAGCTGGATTGGTTCCATGTTTTTGCTATTGTAATGAACATATGTGTGCAAGTATCTTTTTTGTAGAATGATTTGAATCCCTATGGGTATGCTCCAAGGAGGAGGATTGCTTCATCATATGGAAGGTAAATTTCTAGTTCTTTTAAAAATTGCCAAACATGTTTTCCATAAAGGTTGAACTAGTTTGCACTCCCATCAACAGTGTAGAAGCATTCCCTTTTCTCTGCACTCTCTCCAGCATCTGTTGTTTTTGATTTATTAATGATGGCCATCCTTACTGGAGTTAGGTGGTTTTGATTTGCATTTCTCTGATTAGGAAAGTAGTTTTCATTTGCATTTCTCTGATGATTACTGAAGCTTAGCATTTTTTCATGTATCTGTTAGCTGCTCATATATCTTCTTTTGAGAAGTGTCTGTTCATGTTTTTGCCCCACTTTTTAATAGGATTGTTTGTTTATTTTCCTTTTGGCTCATTTGAATTTCTTGTAGATCCTGGATGTTAGGCCTTTGTGAGATATACAGTCAGCAAGTATTTTTTTCCCATTCTGTAGGTTGTCTCCCACAGTTCGATGAGGTCCCACTTGTCTATCTTACGTTTTATGGTATACACTTTTTAGGCTATGATCAAGAATTGGTTTCTTTTGCTATGCAAAAACTTTTCAGTTTGATGAGGTCCCACTTGTCTATCTTATCTTTTATGGCACACACTTTTGGGGTTATGATCAAGAATTGGTCATCCATTCCAATGTGCATGAAAGTGTCTCCTGGATTTTCTTCTAAGATTCTTACAGTTTGAGGTTTTGTATTTAGGTTTTTGATTCATTTACAGTTGATTTTCATATATGTGATAGGTACAGGTCCTGTTTCATTCTTCTGAATGTGGTCAGCCAGTTTTCCCAGCATCATTTGCTAAGTAAGGTCTCCTCTCCCCAGTGGTTATTGGTGGAGGCTTTGTCAAAGATGAGTTGGCTGAGAAATTGAGGTTTTGTTTCTGGAATCTCTATTCTGTTCCATTGGTCTATTTGCCTATTCTTGTACCAATACCAGGCTGTTTTGATCATTGTAGCCTTATAGTAAAGTTTAAAGTCTGGAAGTTTGATACCTCCTGTTTTTTGTTTGTTTGTTTTTGTTTTTTGCTGTGGATTTTTTTGGCTATTTGTGCTCTTTTTTTCCATATGAATTTCTGTATTGTCATTTCCAGATTTGAGAAGAATGATGTTGGTAATTTGATGGGTATTGCACTGAATTGGTAGATTGCTTTGGGTAGGATGGACATCGTGACAATGTTGATTCTTCCAATTCATGAGCATGGAATATTTTCTTTTTATTTGTGTCCTCTTTGATTTCTTTGACAGTGTTTCATAGTTCTCATTGTAAAGGTTTTCACTTCTCTGGTTAGGAAGATGCCAAGGTATTTCAATTATTTATGTGACTGTTGTGAATGGGGTCTTGATTTTTATTTGGTTCTCTACCTGTTTGTTGCTGATGTATATAAATTCTAGTGTTTTGCATGTTAATTTTGTACCCCCAAACTATATCAAAGTCATTTATCAGTGCAAGGAGGTTCTTGGTGGACTCCCTTGGGTTTTCAGTGTATAGGATCGTATTGTCTTCAAGGTGGGATATCTTAACTTTCTCTTTGGATACCCTTGATTTCCTCCTCTTGCCTGATTGGTCTAGCAAGAACTTCCAGCACTATGTTTAACAGGAGAGGTGAAAGTGGGCAACATTTTCTTGTTCCTTTGTTCAGGAGGAATGTTTCTAAGTTCTGTCCATTGAGCAGTATGTTGGCTGTGGGTTTATCATAGATGACTCCTACTGTTTTGAGGAATGTTCCTTTTATGCCTAGATGTTCAAGTGTTTTTATCAAGAAGCAATGCTGGATTTTGTCAAAAGCTTTTTCTGCATCTGATGATATGATTGTGTGGTTCTTGTTTTTACATCTGTTAATGTATTGGATTATGTTTATGGTCTTGTGAGTGTTGAACCAGTCCTCCATCCCAAGAATGAAGCCAACTTGGTTGTGGTGGATGATTCTTGAGATGTGTTGTTGGATCCTATTTCCTAGACTCTTATTTATAATTTTTGCATCTATATTCATCAAGGAGATTGACCTGTAATTCTCTTTCTTTGTTGGATCTTTGGCAGATTCCAGTATCAGTGTGATGATTTGGGGAGAGTTCTATCTTTCTCAATTGCCAGAATAGTTTCAGTAGGACTGGTTTCAACTTTTCTTTGTATGTTTTATAGAACCCAGCTGGAAAGCCTTCTGATCCAAGGCTTGCTTGCTTTATTTATTTATTTATTTATTTATTTATTTATTTATTTATTTATTTATTTATTGTAGGTAGATTTCTTATGACAAAGTTGATTTCCTGGATTTTTATTGGTCTGTTTAAGGTTTCAATGTCTTCTTGTTTCAACCATGGAAGGTTGTGTGATATCAGAAAGTCCTCTATTTCATTTAGGTTTTCCATTTTATTTCCATGCTGGTGTGCATAGCAATTTCTGACAATCTTTTGAATTTCTTCTGGGTCAGTTGTGATTTCATCTTTTGCATCCTAATTGTATATATTTAAGTCTTCTCTCTCTTTTTCTTAGGCTCAGAGTCCATCGATTTTATTTATTCTCTCAAAGAACAAGTTTTTTTCTTGTTGGTTTTTTCTGTATTTTTGTCTTCTATGCCCTGCAGCTGCAACTTTAATTTGGTGATCTGGGTCCTTCTACTGAAGTTAGGATTTTGGTGGTCTCCCCTTTCTATCTTATTTGGATGTGACATTAGGCTGTTTACTTGTGATCTTTCAGTTTTCTTAATGTGTGTGTACAAAATCATAAATTTTCCTCTCAATACTCCTTTCATGGCATCCTAGAGATTCTGATGTGTCTTTGTTTTCATTTGTTTCCAGGCGTCTTTTTATTTCTGTCTTGATTTCCATGTTGATCCAGGAGTCATTCAGCAATGTGTTGTTTAGTGTCCATGTCTTTGTGTGTTTTGGGGGGTCTTGTTGGTAGTGATGTTTATTTTTATTCCACTGTGGTCTGAGAAGATGCGTCGTATTATTTCAATCTTGTGAAATTTGCTTATGCTTAATTTATATCCAAGAATATGGTTGATTTTGGAGTATGTTCCATGTGCAGAGAAGTAAAATGTATACTCTGTAGTTGCTGGATGAAGCAGTCTGTAGATGTCTATTAAGTCCATTTGGTCCAGTGTCAAGTTGAGATTCCAGATCTCCTTATTAAGTTTTGGTCTTGGTATTCTATCTAGGATTGTTAATGGGGTATTTAAGTCTCCAGTTATGATTGCGTGTGAGTCAATGTCCTTTTTTAGTTTACTTAGTAGTTGATTTATAAAACATAGTGCCCCTGTGTTGGGTTTATATAGGTTTAGGATGGGTATTTCTTGCTGGTGGATTGATCCTTTTATCAATACGTAGTGTTCTCCTTATTCTTTTTAAATTTTTGATAGCTTGAAGGCTGTTTTATCTAATATTAGAATAGTTACTCCTGTCTTATTCTGTTTTTCACTAGCCTAAAAGTTTGTTTTCCAGTTTCCAATTTTAAGTCTGTAGGTGTCCTTTGCAGTGAGATGAGTTTTCTGGAAGCAGCAGATTATGGGGTTGTGGTTTGCTACTTTGTGTCTTTTCAGTGATGCCTTTAGTCCATTCACTTTCAGACTGATTATTGAAATATTATACTTTATCCCTGCCATAGGACTCTTAGTATGCTGTTTTGTATTCTTTTAACTTTGGCATTAATGTATGTGTATGTTTTCATTTTTGTGGATGCACTGTATGCTTTGTTGACTTTGTGTTTGCTTGTACACTTGTGAAGTGCATGGTTGTTCTTTTTTATTCTGTGCTCAACACCTTAAGTGTCTCCTGTAGAGCTGATCTGGAACCAGTATAATCTCTTAAGGACTGGATATCTGGGAAGGATTTTAATACTTTGTTGCTGATGAAGCCTAGTTTAGCTGGATCAGAATCTCTTGGTTGGAATTGTTTATCTCTGAGAAATTTAAAGATTGGACTCCAATTCATTCTAGCTTGTAGTGTTTCTGCTGATAATTCTTGTGCTATTCTGATTGGTCTTCCCCAGTAGGTAGTCTGACCTTTCTCACTGATTTTAGAATGTTTTCTTTTATACCTACTTTGTATGGGAAAATTACTATGTATCTGGGGGTTGGTCTTCTCATTTGATGCCTTGTGGTGTTCTCTGAATCTCTTGTGCTTGAATAGTCACATCTCTGGTGAGATGGGGAAAGTTTTCTTGAATGACCTTATGGAATGCTTGTTTTAATGTGTTTTCCATTTCCCTCTCTTCTTCAGGGATACCAATGAGATGAAGGTTTGGCCTCTTGAATAGTTGCACATCGCTTGGAGGTTTTGTTCTTCCTTTTTAAGTTTCCTTTCTATGTTTTTGACAGATTGAGCTAATTCCATATTTTGGTCTTCAGGCTCTGAGATCCTTTCCTCTGCTTGGTTAATTCTGCTTTCTATGCTTATCAGTTTGTTATTTATTTCATGAATGGTTTTTTTTTTAATGGCCAAAATCTCTGTTATGATTTTATTCATTTTTGCTTCTTGCTTTTCTTGATTTTTGTATATTCTTTCCATTCACTCCCCAATCTCTGTATTTGTGTTCTGGGGCCAGTCATTCTGGGGAATCTCCATTGTTTGAGTTCTGGGATCTGTTTTCTCAGGGGAATCTTTTTAGAACTCTGGAGGTTACCTGTGTTCTTCTGTTGATTTTTCTTCATTTGTTACAGATCTTTTTTCTTTCTCTTTAAGTCTGCTACTCAATGAGAGAAGGAAAAACTTTCACTTCTGTTGTTTGATAAGTCCTCTGTCCTTTCCTGAGCAGGGTCTCTGAATTTGTTCAATTTTGAAACAGATCTTGGGGCAGGGAGCTTTGCTGTCTCTTTGCAATTTTGAGAGTTGAATAGGGTAGATGGAGGAGCTAAGTTTCATAAGCTCCCTGCAGGTTATAATGTTTACTGACTTGGACATGTATCTCCTGAGACCCACTCCCCCCACCACACCATATGTCCATGCAATGGATATGCATGTGCACCCTCTGAGTCCAAGGTAAAGTGAAAGAAAATAAAAGGACATAGAAAAGGAGAAGAAAAAAGAGAATAGAAAATGATAAAAGAGGAAAAAACCCAAAACAAACACACACACACACACACACCCGCCCCCAAATATAGAACATAGAATATCCCACCCCTCAAAATTTGTGAATGCTGAGTTCCTTCTTGTGGCAAGTTCTGCAAATTCAGGTTGTTACTCCATTGCTCTCTTTGTCTCCTGATTCCTTTGATTCTTGGTTGGCACTGTGGAAGTGGGGGTGCCGGTGCCTTCACACTCTCCACAGTGCTGGGTTTACTGCAGGGCAGGGGGATGCCTGGCCTCATCTCCTAATCTCCTGGTCTCAGTGTAGTCAGGAGGTTCTTCTCTGGCTGAGTTTCACCCACCCAAAACTTCCACAATCAGGCACTGGATCCTCCCCCTGTTCCATGGGAGAAGTATTGGATTGTCTCTTGCCCAGGTGCTGGTGGTGGGTAAATCAGCTAGGTTCACTCCACAGGAGGGTCCTTCTGGTGCAACAGTCAACCCTGGTTCAACTTGGGTTTGGCCCCTCCACTCTGTCCACCCAGACCAGATTTCCTTCCATGTGTGTCTGATGTTCCCTGTCTGCTGAGGGAAAGGGGTTGGATCAGTTCAGCACTCATCACTGCCCTTCTCTGGTTGGCTCTTTCTCCTTTGATCACACCCATTGTCCCATGGTTGAGCTAGAGTCAAAGGTGGGGAACTGGGACTCTACAGCAGCCCTGTCTCTTCAGGGATTATCCATTCAAGAGTACCTAATCTCTGGGTTTATGATGGTCAATCCCAGAGAGATGTGGAGTTCACCCTGTAGGCTCACAATGCTGGTCTGTTGCTCAATGATGGGCACTCCTCTGCCCAGGTTTCAAGATGATGGTAGAGTGCCTGCATTGTCTCCTTTGGTGGGACTTTATCTCTGGTTCCATCACTGCACTCCTGCTGCAGCTCTTGTTGCTAGTGTCTGGCTTGGCACTGAGGGTGATAATGGAGGAGCTGGGTGCCAAGTGGCAGCTGCTCCCTGTGGCTTCTTCTTGTCAGGGGCTTTGTTTATTTCAAAAAATGGTGTTTGCTCCTGTGCCATAGGAAGTGCTGTGTTAGAGTAGCAGTGGTGGTGGCCACTTCACCAGGGGAACTTGAACCACTTGTTTCCAAGTCTTCACTTAGTCAGACACTCTCACACCCACTTACACACACACACACACACACACACACACACACACGTGCACACATTAGTTCTTGTACACACTCAATCACACAGAGACTTGCATAGTCCCATCGGCCACTTCCATTTTCCCAGAACCCTATAGCAACATATTAAGAGATTACAAGAATATGTTAATTGAGAAAGCAAAAGGTCAAAATGTGTGTGAAGAGTTGTGTTGAAGTGGAGAGTTGCTTTTACTTTTCTTTGTTGTTTGTTTCTATCTTTTTTTGTCATCCAAGATTAGTTGTTACCTCTTTAAAATAAGATGTTATATCAATAAGATGGTTTTGTAAGCATCATTGTAAACACAATTTATATCTGTAATATGTACACTAAAAGTTAAAGCAATAAATCAAAACATACTACCAAAGAAAAACAATTATAAAGACAGAAGGTGAGAAAGTATAAAAAAATCAGAAAACAACCAACAAATTAGCAGTGGTAAGTTCTTACTTATCAATAAAAACACTGTTAACAAATATAGAGTGTCTGAATGGATAAGAAACAAGTTCCAACTATATTCTGCCTATAAGAAATCAACTTCAACTATAAATACCTACATAGACTAAAAGTAATAATATTATTCCATGTATATGGAAGCCATAAATAATATTCCATGTATATGGAAACCAAAATATAGCAGAAGTAGCTATACTTATGTTAGATAAAATAGACTACAAGTCAAAAACTGTAAGAAGATTCAAAGAAGGTTATGATATAATGATGAAGGATTGATTACTAATAGAATACAATTATAAATATCTATACACCTGAACTGAAGCATCCAGGTATACAAAGCAAACAATTGATCTAAAAAGAGAAATACACTTTAATAATAATAATAGTAGGATACCTCAGCAACCTACTTTCAGTAATAAACAAGTTATTCACACAAATATTCACCAAAGAAATATGCTTTAAACTGCACACTACACCAATAGGCTTAATTCACAAAACATTTTCCCCAGCAGTTGTATGATATATCAGCACATAAAGCATTCTTCATAGTAAACCTATTTTAGGCAACAAAACAAGTTCCAGAAAATTCAAAAAAGTTAAAATCATATAAAGGATCTTTTTTTGACCACAATGAAACAGAAATAAAACTAGAAATCAATAAAAAAGAAGAAACTTGGTAACTATAGAAACACATGGAAATTAAATAAAATGTTCCTGAACAGCCCATGGGTCAATGAAGAAGTTAAGAAAAAATTTTTAAATTAATGGAAGCAAATGAAAATGGCAAAACAAAGGTATCAAAATCATGGAATACAAAATAGCACTACTAAAAGTGAAGCTTATAACTATAAACACCTACATCAAAAAAGTGGAAAGACTTCAAATAAACAACTTAATGACGCAGCTCAAGAAACTATAAAAACTAGAACAAACTGAAATTTACATTATTGGAAGAAAAGAAATAATCAAAATCTGAGCACAAATAAATAAAATTGAAACTTAAAAAAGTACAAAAGATTATAAGATGTTTTTTGAAAAGATAAACAAAGTTGACAAACATTTAGCTAGACTAAGAAAAAAGAGAAAAGATTCAGATAAATAAATTCAGAAATAAAAAGGAGACATAACAACTGAGATCACAGAAATACAAATAATCATTAAGACAATTATGAACAGATATCAGTCAGCAAATTAGGAAACCTAGAGGAGATGAATAAATTTCTGGACACATACCACCTACCAAGATTAAGCCATGAAGAAATATCAAACTTAAGTGACCAAATAACTAATGACATGATTAAGGCTGTAATAAAAAGCCTTCCATAAAAAACCAGAAATTGATGGCTTTATTATTAAATTCTAGCAAATATTTTAGAAAAACTAATACCATATTTACTCAAAACCTTCAAAAATTGTAGAGGAGGGATAATTTCAAACTCATTCTATGAAGCCAGCATTACCCTAATACCAAAAATAAACAAAGACATAACAAAAACCAAAAAACTGTAGACCAACATCACTGATGAACATATATGCAAAACAATTTCAACCAAACACTAGCAAACCAAATTTAGCAACACATTAAAGATAATTCACTATGATTAAGTGGGATTCATCCTAAGGGTGCAGAGATGATTCAATATATACAAATCAATAAATGTGATATATCACCTTAACAAAACCAAGAACAAAAATAATATTATCATTTCAACAAATGCTGTAAGTGCATTCACTAGCATTCTATATCCTTTTATGACAAAACTCTCAACAAACAAGAAATAAAAGGAATGTAGCTCACAGCTAACATCATACTGAATGGGGAAAAACTGTAAGTCTTTTCTATAAGATCTAGAACAAGACAATGATCTCTACTTTTACTGCTTTTATTCAACAAAATACTGGAAGTCCTGGAAAAATTTGGCAAGAGAAAGAAATAAAGAGAAAGCAATTTGAAAAGGAAAAAGTCAAATAGGTCTTGTTTTCAGATGACATGATATTCTTTTCTTTAGAAAACTAAAGACTCCACCAACAACTCTTAGAACTGATACATAATTTCATTGAAATTCCATATAAGAAAAATAAAAATAAAAAATAACCTAAAATTTGATAGAAGGGAAATATATGTAACTTTTGGTAATATGTTCAATCGAATATTGTATTCATATCAAGTGAAAGTTATGAAGAGGTTGCAAAAATGAAAAAATATGCTATAATGCTTATGTCAAATTATAAAGCAATGACTAACTATACATATGAAGTAAGAAATACATAAAATTCATATTTGCTGAGTCAGTAGAAAAATATAGAACAGTTCCCCTTCCATCTACTGAAATTGTTCCATCTTCCTACTAATGGAATGTTTTCATGGCTTCTGTAAGTTTACAACCAAACAAAATAAAAACAAATGAGTAACAGTAAAAAATAATTCCAGAATACAAAGTCAACATACAAAAATCAGTAGTATTTATAAACAGTAACAGGAAACAATCCAAAAAAGAAATCAAGAAAGTAATCTGATTTACAAAAGCTACAAAGAATATGAAATACCTAGGAATCAATTTAACCAAAGAAGTAAAATACCAGCTGGGCTCAGTGGCTCAGCCTGTAATCCCGTGCCTTTGGGAGGCTGAGGTGAGTGGATTGCCTGAGCCCGCGGGTTCAAGACCCGCCTGGGCAGCGAGACCTCATCTCTACAATAAATCAAAAAATCAGCTGGGCGTGGTAGTACATGCCTGTAATTCCGGCTACTTGGAAGGCTGAGGCGGAAGGATTGCCGGAGCCCAGCAGGCGAGGCTGCGGTGGCCGGGAGCGGCCACTGCACTCCAGTCTGGGTGACAGAGTGAGACTCCAACTCAAAAAAAAAAAAAAAAAAAAAGAAGTAAAATACCTATACAGTGAAATCTCTGTAATATTCTGATAAAATAAACACACACACACACACACACACACACATGGAATAGTATTCCATGTTCATGGATTGGAAGATTTAATATTGTTAAAATTACAGTACTACTTAAGCAATTTACACACTCACTGCAGTCTCTATCAAAATGTCTATGACATTCTTCATAGAAAAATAAAAACAATTATAAAATTCATGTGAAACCATAAAAGACTACAAATAACCAAGTAAATCTTGAGCAAAAAGACCAAAGGTGGAGGCATAACACTACCCAATTTCAAAATATACTACAGAGCTATAGTAACCACAACAGCATGGTAGTGGCATAAATCCGACACACAGACCAATGAGATAGAATAGAGGACCCACCTATAAATCCATGCATTTACAGCCAAATCATTTTTGACAAGGGCACAAAGAACATACAATGAGGAAAAGAATAGTCTTTTCAATAAATGATGTTGGGAAAACTGAATAACAATATACAGAAGAATGAAAATACACCTTTATCTTTCACCATATGCAATACTTAAATAAGAATAAATCAAAGTCTGAAATGTAATATCTGAAGCTATGGAAATAATAGAAAAATACATTGGGAAAATGCTTCAGGACATTGGCCTGTGCAATGACTTTCTGTAAGACCTCAAAAGCACATGCAACAATATATAAAATAGACAAATGGGATTACATCAAGATAAAAAAAAATCTTCTGCACAGCAAAGGAAACAATCAACAGAATAAAGAGACAACATACAGAATGAGATAAAATATTTGCAAACTATCCATCTGACAAAGGATTAATAACTAGAATATATAATAAATGCCAACAACTCTATAGCAAGAAACAAACAAACAAAGCAAGAAGTCCAATTGAAAAGTGAATGAAAGTTCTGAATAAACATTCCTCAAAATAAGATATGCAAATAGTCAAAAGGCATATGAAAAATGCTCACTATAACTAATCATCACAGAAATGTAAATGAAAATCCCAATGACAAATAATCTCACCCCAGTTAAACTGGCTTTTTAAAAAAAGATGGGGAAAAACAGAGACTGGTAAGGATGTAAGGAAAAAAGAACATTTGTACACAATTGGTAGAAGTGTAAGATAATATAACTACTATGGAAAACAGTATGGAAGTTCCTCAAAAAGTTAAAAACAGAACTATCATGACCCAGCAATTCCACCATTGGACATATATCCAAAAATATCAATATGTCAAAGACACATCTGCACTCCCATGTTTACTGTAACCCTATGTACAATAGCCAAGTTATGAAATCAGCCTAAGTGCTTATCAATAGAAAAATGGATACAGAAAATGTGGTATACATACAAAATGGAGTATTATTCAGCTGCAAAAGAAAAAAATCCTGTCATTTTCAGCAAGATGGGTGGAACTAGAGGTCATTATGTTAAGTGTAATAAGTCAAACACAGAACAACAAAGATCGCCTGTTCTCACTCATATTGAGGAACTAACAAAGTGGACCTCATGAAGATAAAGAGTAGGCTGATGGTTACCTGAGGCTAGGAATTGTAAGTGGGAAGATTGGAAGATGAAAGGTTCATTTATGGGTACATATATACAGTTAGATAGAAGAAATAAGATCTAGCATTTGATAGATTAGTATAATGACTATAGTTTAAAATAATCCATAGTACATTTAGAAATAGCTAGAAGAAGTTAATTTGAATGTTCCTGGCATAAATAAAATTTAAATACATAAGGTAATGGATATTCCAATTACCCTGATTTGATCTTGATACATTACATGAATGTATCAAGTTATTACATGTACCCCCAAACATGTGCATCTGTTGTATATCAGGAAAGAAAGAATATAGACTGGGCTCGGTGGCTCAGCCTGTAATCCCAGTACTTTGGGAAGCCAAGGTGAGTGGATTGTCTGAGCCCACAGATTCGAGACCCACCTGGGTAACTTGGTGAGACCTCGTCACTACAGTAAATAAAAAATTAGCCAAGTGTGGGAGTGTATGCCTGTCGTTCCAGCTACTTGGAAGGCTGAGGGGGAACGATCACCAGAGACCAGCAGGTGAAGGCCACGATGGCTGGGAGCATGCAACTGCACTCTAGTCTGGGTAACACAGTGAGACTCCAACTCGAAAGAAAGAAAGAAAGAAAGAAAGAAAGAAAGAAAGAAAGAAAGAAAGAAAGAAAGAAAGAAAGAAAGAAAGAAGGGAGAAAGAAAGAAAGAAAAAGGAAGGAAGAAAATGTGGTATATACAGAGCATGGAATATTGCTCAGCCTTACAAAAGGAGATTCTGCCATTTGCCAAAACATGGAAGGAGGATATTATGCTAAGTGAAAGAAGCCAGACACAGAAAAATGCTGCTTGATTTCACTTATATTTGGAATATAAGAAAAGAAACTTCAAATACACAAAGATAGAGATTAAGACACTGGTTACCATGGTGAGGGGGCAGAGAAAATGGGGATGTGCAGGTCAAAGGATATAAAATAGCAGACATGGTAGATGGTCCACAATATGGCGATGACATAGGTGGATTCATGAGACTCTCCGAACATGAGTTCCCAAAAAGACTCTTATTTCTCTTCTCACAGCACCCTGCCCACTGCCAGCCACACTGGTACGAGGCCTGGTGACCTTTGGTCTCATGCAGGGCCAGATATTGCAGACCCCAGCTGCGGATGCTCCACTATATGTGACTCCCATCTGCTCAGGAGTCCCGGGTCCCAGCTCCCTCCCTGTATACATCATCATGCCCAGCACCCAGCATCAAACTGCCGGTCACCCAGGGAGGCTCTGGGTGCCTGCCCCTCAGAGATACTGGTCTCATTTCTAGCTGAAGTGCCCTGTGAGGGACCCAGGGCCACCACCTGCCCTTTGGAGCTCTGGAACTCCAGGACCACCCTGGCTGAGGCACTCAGTGTGCGACTTCAAGCTTGTGTAAGGGAGCAGAACCCCAAGCTTGTGTAAAGTGCTGATCGGAGGCTTCCAGCTCCAGAGGAGGGAACACCTGACCCTCTCCTCTACCCCAGCCTGCTGGTGACACCCCGGATCCAGCACCCAGCTGTGCAGCTGATCCCAGACGAGCATCCCTAAAAGTGAAAGTGGAACTACCATCTCCGCCATTCTCCAGGCAGATTTACATCACCTGTCCACCTATCAGAACCTCCACATCGGTTCCCAAGGTGACAGTGTTAAACAGGAGACAAAGCCCCTCCCCTATGCTGAACAGACTGAGACAACTAAGAGTCACAGACATCTCAGGCAGCAGGCTAACTACCTGCAACAAAAACAGAGGGGAGAGGTTGGAGATCAGAACTCAAGGAAAGATTACAGAACTAGTCTGATCTCTTATTTTGACGTTTGGTTTTATCATTCTGACTGTATGTTTTGCTCACTATTGTTTGCTTTCTAACTTACACTATCTGTTTCATGATCTTATTGGTCTGTCTCTGTGTAGCTACCAGTTTTCTTTAGGGAATTTTCCTTCTGTGTTCTTTTTTCACATCTCTCCAGCCTTGTGTCTCTTTTCACCAGTTAGTTGCTATGTATGTCTGTTTTCCCTCTCACTTTTCTCACATTCTAACTTCCTATTAACCCCCCTTCCTCCATTATTTTCCACTTTTGTACCTCCTTTTGCTCCAGGGATGAGAGAAAAATCTACACAAATGAAGAAAAACCAAAAGAAGAATGTGGGTCTCTCCCAGACTCCATCTGGGAGGGTAGACACTGAGAAAACTGACTTTGGAATGCAAACAATGAAGAGCCTCCAGAATGAAGGGTCTCAAACTACAAACCTAGATATCAAGACATTAATGGAGAGATTAAAAAGAATTGAGGAGACTCAAGAAGAAACTAGGAAGGAGCTGATATCTGAGATAACATTAATAAAGAATACTGTGAATGAAATAAATAACAAACTGATAAGCATGGAAAGCAGAATTACCCAAGCAGAAAAGAGAATCTCAAAGCTTGAGAATCAAAATATAGAACTAACCCAATCTCTCAAAAACACAGAAAACAAGCTAAAAAAAAACAGAAAAAAACCTTCAAGAGATGAGGGATTACTTTAAGAGACCGAACCTGAGAGTAATTGGCATCCTGAGGAAGAAAGAGAGACAGAGACCACTTGAACAAACCTTTCATGAGATCATACAAGAAAACTTCCCTTATCTAATCAATGATGCAAAAATTCAAACACAAGAGATTCAGAGAACCCCTGCAAGACAACAAATGAGAAGACCAACTCCTAGACACATAATAATTCACCTAAACAAAGTAGGCATAAAAGAAAAAATCCTAAAGGCAGCAAGAGAAAAAGACCAGATCACATACCATGGAAAACTAATTAGAATAGCAGCAGATGTATCTACAGAAATCCTGCAGGCTAGGAGAGCTTGGAGGCCTATCTTCAAAGTCCTAAAAGATAAACACTTTCAACCAAGAATAATCTACCCAGCCAGAATTAAGCTTCATCAGCAAGGGAGAATTAAAATCTTTCCCAGATATCCAATCCCTAAGAACTTACGCTGCCACCAAACCACCAATACATGAAACACTTAAGAAAGTACTAAACACAGAAAAAAAGGGGGAAAAAAGAACAATGTTCTTCACAAGAGTACAGGAAAAAGAATAAAATACACAGGAACCAACCCCAAAAACAAAAGAAAGACAATGAACCAAGTGGAAGAACAACTCTATAAGAACTCTATGATAGGGACAAACTCTCACATTTCAATAACTAGCCTGAATGTGAATGACTAAACGCACCACTGAAAAGACATAGAATGGCAAAATGCATAAAATATCACCAGGCAACAATATACTGCCTTCAAGAGATCCATCTCACTAGAAAGGACATACACAGACTGAAAGTAAGAAGATGGGAAACAAATTTTCAGGCGAACGGAACACAAAAGAAAGGAGGAGTCGTGATCCTAATTTCACACAAAATGCCATTTAAGCTATCAAAAATTTTAAAAAGATACAGAGGGCTGCTACATAATGATAAAAGGTTCACTCCATCAACAAGAAATATCTATCCTAAACATACATGCACCTAACATAGGTGCACCAACTTTTATAAAGCAACTCCTAGGAAAACAAAAGAAAGATATAGACTCTAACACCATCATAACTGGGGACTTTAATACCCCACTCAAAATCCTACACAGATCATCAGCACAAAAATTCAGGAATGAGATCTGGAACCTCAATGTGACTCGAGACCAAATGCACTTAACTGATACCTACAGAACGCTCCATCCAAAGACCACAGAATACACAATCTACTCATCACCGCATGGAACGTATTCTAAGTCCAACCACATAATTGGCCATAAATCAAGCATAAGCAAATTAAAAAGGACCAAAATTCTACCATGCACCTTCTTGGACCACAGAGGAATAAAAATAAACATTAACACCACCAAGTTCCCCCCAAAACCCACAAAGACATGGACACTAAATAGCATGATGCTAAACAACTACTGGGTCAATGATGAAATCAAACAGAGAT
>NW_007255875.1:11404-12425 GCF_000164805.1 Carlito syrichta | reverse complement strand
TTTGTATGGAAACAAACTTGAAAACCTCAAGGAAATGGAGGACTTTCTGTCATCACACAACCTGCCTAAGTTGAAACAAGAAGAAATAGAAACCCTAAATAGACCAATAACAATCAAGGAAATTGACTATGTAATAAGAAAACTACCTACAAAAAAAAGCCCTGGATCAGATGATTTTCCAGCAGAATTCTAAAAGACATTTAAGGAGGAGCTGATTCCAATCCTACGGAAGATATTTCAGGTGATTGAGAAAGATGGAACCCTCCCCAAACCATTTTATGAAGCTAACATCACATTGATAACCAAGCCAGGTAAAGATCCAACAAAGAAAGAGAACTACAGGCCAATATCTTTGATGAACATAGATGCTAAAATTCTCAACAAGATCCTAGCAAACCAGATTCAACAACACATCTCAAAAATCATTCATCATGACCAAGTAGGCTTCATCCCTGGGATGCAAGGCTGCTTCAACATTTGTAAAACCATAAATGTAATTAAATACATCAACAGATGTCAAAACAAAACCACATGATTATATCATTAAATGCAGAAAAAGCTTTTGATAAAATCCAGCACCCCTTCTTGATAAAAACCCTCAAACAGCTAGGCATACAGGGAACATACCTCAAAGTAGTAAAAGCCATCTACGAGAAACCCACAGCCAGCATACTCCTAAATGGACAGAAATTGGAATCATTTCCCCTGAAAACTGGAACAACACAAGGATGCCCACTGTCACCCCTCCTGTTCAATATAGTATTGGAAGTCCCGGCTAGAGCAATCAGAGAAGAGAAGGCAATAAGGGGTGTCCAAATACGAAAAGAGGAAGTCAAATTATCTCTCTTTGCAGATGACATGATCATGTACCTTGAAAACCCAAGAGAATCTGTCAAAAACCTCCTTACACTGATAAAGGCCTTCAGAAAAGTCTCAGAATATAAAATAAATGTGCAAAAGACAATCGCATTTCTTTACACCAATAATAAGCAAACAGAAACCCAAATAAAAACCACAATTC
>NW_007255875.1:10542-11042 GCF_000164805.1 Carlito syrichta | reverse complement strand
AGAAAAAACAATGTAGGAATTCATATGGAAACACAAATGACCAAGAATAGCCAGAACAATCCTCAGCAAAAAAAAAAAACAACAACAACAAAGCCGGTGGTATCACATTACCAGACTTCAAACTTTACTATAAAGCTACAATCATCAAAACAGCTTGGTATTGGTATAGGAACAGGCATATAGATCAATGGAATAGAATGAGATTCCAGAAGCAAAACCTCAACTTCTCAATCAATTCATCTTCGACAAAGCCTCCACCACCTACCACTGGGGAGAGGAGAACCTATTCAGTAAATGGTGCTGGGAAAACTGGCTGACCACATGCAGAAGATTGAAACAGGACCCCTATCTATCCCCATGCACAAAGGTTAACTCCAAATGGATCAGAGACCTAAATGTAAAACCTCAAACCATAAGAACCTTAGAAAATGAAGGGCATACCCTCATGGAAATTGGAACTGGCATCCAATTCCTGAACAAAACCCAAAACCCACAGGTCG
>NW_007255875.1:4815-10522 GCF_000164805.1 Carlito syrichta | reverse complement strand
GCAACCTCTGTGGAAAGCAGTATGGCAATTCCTAAAAGCTCTAAACATCAACCTCCCATATGACCCTGCAATCCCCCTACTGGGAATATACCCTGAAGAAGAACTCAAATCACTCTATAAAAAAGATACCTGTACATGAATGTTTATCGCAGCATTGTTCACAATAGTAAGAACCCGGAACTAACCATGCTGTCCATCAAAAGAGGACTGGATTTAAAAAATGTGGTACATATACATGATGGAATACTATGCAGCCATAAATAAGAACAAAATCACGAATTTCACAACAACCTGGATGGAACTAGAGTCTATAATACTGAGTGACCTCTCACAGAAACAAAGATCCTAGTATCACATGTTCTCACTCATATAATGGACCTCGAACATCCAATGTAATACTATAAGAAAATGACTGACGGTACTGGGAAACTATGGGGAGGAGAGGGAGATGGGATTAACAGTAGCAAATATCTGTCTGGGGACGGGGAAACACCTCTTATCAACAGGGTGCCTGAATGAAACGTAGTTGTATACCTAACCCTTAACTGTAACCCACAACATCATAATAAAAATATTGATTTCTAAAAAATTATAAAAATAATATCTACATTAATAATACTGAAAAATTGCATCTCAACAACATAACATCACACCTCGAGGAACTAGAAAAACATGAACAAACTAAACCCAAGGCTAGCAGGAAAAAAAATAATGAAAGCAGAGCAGAACTAAATGAAATTGAAATTCAAAAACTACAAAAGATCAATTAAACAAAAAGTTGGTTCTTTGAAAAGATTTTTAAAAATTGATAGACCACTTGCTAGATTAACTAATAAATGAAGAGAGAAGATTCAAATTAACTCAATCAGTAATGAAAATGAAGACATTACAACTGATACAATGGAAATGCAAAAGATCACCAAGACTATTCAGAACATCTCTATGCAAACAAACTAGACAATACAGAGGAAATGGATAAATTCTTGAAAACATACAACCTCTCAGTCTTGAATCAGGAAGAAATAGAAACTTTGAACAGACCAATAATAAGTGAAATTGAAACAGTAATTAAATGTGTTCCAACAAATAAAAGTCCAAGATCTGATGGACTCACAGCTGAATTCTACCAGACCTTCAAAGAAGAACTGATATCAATTTTACTGTAGCTATTACACAAGACTAAAGAGAAAGGAACCTTTCCTAACTCATTCTATGAGGCCAGTATCACTCTGATACCAAAGCCAGGAAACAGCACAACAAAAAGAGAAAACTACAGATCAATATCCATGAAAAATGTAGATGCAAAAGTCCTTAACAAAATATTAGCAAACCAAATCAACAACACATAAAAATATAATACACCATGACCAAGTGGGTTTTATCCCAGGGATGCAAGGGTGGTTCAATATACATAAGTAAATAAATGTGATCCACTACATGAACAAAATTAAAAGTAAAAATCATATGATCACTTCAATAGATGCAGAGAAAGCATTTAACAGAATCCAGCATCCTTTCATGATAAAAAAACCCTCAGCAAAATAGGCATAGAGGAAACATTTCTCAAAATAATAAAAGCCATATATGACACACCTACAGCCAATGTCATCCAGAATGGAGAAAAATTGAACACATTCCACCTTAGAACTGGAACAAGGCAAGAATGCCCACTTTCACCACTCTTATTCATCATTGTACTGGAAGCCTTAGCCAGAGCAATCAGGTGAGAAAAAGAAGTACAGGGTACCCAAACTGGAAAAGAAGAAATCAAACAATCTCTGTATGCTGACAATATGATTGAATACCTAGAGAATCCTAAAGATTCTTCCTAAAGACTCCTGGACTTGATAATTGAATTCAGTAAACTTCAGGATACAAAATCAATGCATATGAATCAGTAGCACTGCTGTACACCAATAGCAAACAAGGTGAGAATCAAATCAAGAACTCAATTACATTTACAATAGCCTTCAAAAATCTAAAATACCTAGGAATATATTCAACCAAGGAGATGAAATATCTCTACAAGGAGAACCACAAAATTGATTAAAGAAATTGTAGAGGATGCAATCAAATGGAGAAACATCCCTTGCTCATGGATTGAAAGAACCAACATTGTTAAAATGACCATATTACTCAAAGTAACCTACAGATTAAAGCAATCCCTATCAAACAACCAATGTCAGTTTTCACAGAATTAGAAAAAACAATCCTAAAATTCATATGGGACCAAAAAGGAGCCAGAATAGCTAAAGCAATCCTAAGCAAAAAGAACAAAGCTGGAGGCATCACATTACCTGACTTCAAATTATACTGCAAGGCTGTAGTAACCAAAACAGCATGGTACTGGTACAGGAGCAGACACACAGACCATAGAACAGGATAGAGAAACCAGAAATAAACTCAAATACCTACAACCAATTGATCTTTGACAAAGCAGAAAAAAACATACACTGGGGAAAGGACATCCTATACAACAAGTGATGCTGGGAAAATTGGATAGCTACATGTAGAAAAATAAGACATGATCCCTATCTCTTCCTATATACAATAATTAACTCAAGATGGATCAAGATTTAAATGTCAGACGTGAAACCATACAAATCCTAGAAGAATATCTGGATAAAACTCTTCTGGACATCAATCTTGGCAAATAATTTATGTCTGAAACCCTCAAAACAAATGTGACACAAACAAAAATAAACACATGGGACTTAATTAAACCAAAAAGCTTCTGCAAAGCAAGATAAATAATCAACAGAGCAAATAGGCAACCTACAGAATAGGAGAAGATATTTGCAAACTGTACATCTGGCAAAAGACTAGTATCCCAAATCTACAAAGAACTCAAACAAAGCAGCAAGAAAGAAGCAAATTACCCCATTAAAAAGTGAGCAAAAGACATGAACAGGAATCTTTCAAAAGAAGATATACCAATGACCAACAAACACATGAAAAAAAGAGCTCAACATCACTAATCATCAGAGAAATGCAAGTCAAAACCATTATGAGATACCACCCTACACTAGTCAGAACAGTCCTTATTAAAAAAATTTAAAAAACAAGAGATGCTGGTGTGAATGCAAAGAAAGGAATGCTTATACACTGCTGATGGAGTGTAAATTAGTACAATCTCTATGGAAATTGGTATGAGATTTCAGCCCAGCATCTATCCAGTGTCAGGCCCAACCCACAGACAGACTATCATATAACCAATCAGCCTGGTACCCCTGTCCTCAGCAAAAGCATGCCACCACCATCACAAACTCCCATATTCAAGACCACTGAGGCAATCACAGATGTTATTGATGAAGTTTACAGTTGAAGAAACTCCATGGCGATCATGCTACTGAGTCCTTCCAAACCAAAGCCAATATACCTTATTTAACACACTTTCTAGGATTCATCTAGAGGAAAATGTCTCTCCCTATGATAGCTACTTCATAAAACTGGGGGAGAAAAACACAAAAACTATTCTACTAAATGCACAGATATCAACATAGGAACAAGACAATAACAATAACAAAGCATTAAAAATCAAAGAACCATGACACTCTCGAAGGAACACACTATCTCCAGTACCATAACCCAACAAAAGATATTTCCAAAATGCCTGAGAAGTAATTCAAAATAGTAATCATAAAAAACTCAATGAGGTAAAAGAGAGCACAAACAAAATGAAATCAGAAAAACAATTCATTATCTCAGTGAGAAATTCATCAAGAAGATAGATGTAAAAAAGAACTAAACGTGAATTTTAAAGCAGAAGAATTCATTGAAATATGAGCCTAGATGAAATTATTTATTGAGCCAGCAATTGAAAACTCACTGGCCAAGTGTGGTGGCTCACACCTGTAATCCAAGCACTTTGGGAGGCAGAGGCGAGAGGATTGCCTGACCCCAGGGGCTTGAGACCAGCCTGGGCAACATGGTGAGACCTCATCTCTACAATAAATCAAAAAATTAGCTGGGTGTGATGGTGCATACCTTTGGCCCCAACTACTTGGAAGACTGAAGCAGAAGAATCACCTGTGCCCAGCAGGTCGAGGCTGTGGTAACCGTCGTAAGTATACCAATGTACTCCAGCCTGGGTGACAAAGTAAGACAGTGACTCAAAAAAAGAATAAAAAAGAAATCTCACTGCATGTATTTTCTCATATTCCATTTTTCTTGATTACAAAAGGATTGAGTGAAAACTAGTAATGTGCTAAGAAATATCGAGGGGGGAAATCTGTCACCCAAAGTCCCAGCACCAAGAACTTTACTCTTTTGGCATTTAATCTTTCAGTGTTTCTAACATGATTTATTTACAGAGTTGAAAAGCATACCACTAATTCATCCATGTATTTGTTTTAATCTAACATTGTAAGCATTGTCCCATTTCACTGATAACTCTTGAAAAAAATTGTTGCAATAATTGACTTGACTTTTTGTAGTTTTTAATTTAAATTTTTTTAAATTGTGGCAAAATACATGTAAGAGATAATTGATCATCTTAACCATTTCTAAGTGTACAGCTCAGTTTTCATTAAATATATTCACATTGTTGCACAGACATTAAAAAAAAGAAATTTTAAAATACAATTGATCTGTTAGAAAGGCAAGAGAGGATGATATAATATATTTAAAGTGCTGGGGAAAAAAAGTCAGCCAAGAATACTATGTCCATAAAACCTATGTTTTATAAATGAAGGAGAAATAAATACCTTCCAAGACAAGTAGAGAGTGAGAAATTCATCACCACTAAACCAGCCATACAAGAAATACTTAAGAGAGTACTACAACTGGAAGCAAAAGGATAATAATTACTATCATAAAAACAAATATGAAACTCACCAGCCAAGGTCAACTCATAAATCAAACTAAAAATACCCCAGTAATGTAATACTGCTATATAAATCTCTCAATTCTGTCATAGGAAGGTATAAATGGTCAAAAACAATGACAACCAGACAGATGGGAACAAGATGGCGATGGCATAGGTGGACTTGTGAGATTCTCCAAATGTGAGTTACCAAAAAGATTCTTACTTTTCTTCCCCCATCCTCCAGCCCACCACCAGCTGTGCAGGGCCGGATATTGCGGCCCCCTGCTGCTGCTGTTCCACCATGTGTGTGGGAGTCTCGGGCCCTGGCTCCCTCCCTGGCTACATCGTCTCCTGCCTGGCACCCAGCACCAAGCTGCCGGTCACTCAGGGAGGCTCCGGGCACCCGCCCCTCAGAGACACCGGTCCCATTCCTGGCTGAAGTACCCTGTGGGGGTCCCAGGGCCATTCTCGCTGCCCACCGCCTGCCCTTTGGAGCTTTGGAGCACTGGAGCTCTGGGCCAACCCTGGCTGAGGCACTCAGCACGTGACCCCAAGCTGGGGGACCCAGACATGCGGAAACAAATGGATCTGCAAAAACTGCCTCAGCCAGTCTCCAGGCAGAGACTTCCATTGCCCCACCCACCTATCAACAAACCCTACCTCAGTTCCTAAGGTAACGTTGCAAAACAGGAGACAAAGCCCCACTCCTATGCTGAATCAGATAAAAGCAACGCCCAGGCAGCCGACTAAAAAAAAACAAAACAAAAAAACCCAAACTGCGAGTAAATCTAGCTGCCTGTAATGAAAACAAAGAGGAGAGGCCAGAGATCAGAGCTGAAATGACTTTAGTCTGATCACTTATTTTGACTTATGATTTTATCATTTTGACTGTTTGTTTTG
>NW_007255875.1:2825-4316 GCF_000164805.1 Carlito syrichta | reverse complement strand
AGAGTATGGGTCTCTCCCAGACCCCTGGGAGGGCAGACACTGAGAAAACTGACTTTGAAATGCAAACAACGAAGAGCCTTCAGAATGAAGGCTCTCAAACTACAAACCTAGATATCAAGACATTAGTGGAGAGATTAAAAAGAATTGAGGAGACACAAGAAGAAATTAGGAAGGAGCTGATATCTGAGACAACAGTAATAAAGAATACTGTGAATGAAATAAATAACAAGCATGGAAAGCAGAATTACCCAAGCAGAAGAAAGAATCTCAGAGCTTGAGGACCAAAATATAGAACTAACCCAAACTCTTAAAAACACAGAAAATAAGCTCAAAAAGACAGGACAAAACCTTCAAGGGATGGGCAATTACTTCAAGACACCAAACCTAAGAGTAATTGGCCTACCTGAGGCAGAAAGCGAGACAGAGACCAGACTGGAACAAACTATCCAAGAGATCATTCAAGAAAACTTCCCTTATGTAATCAATGAGGCAAAAAATTCAAACACAAGAGATTAGAGAACCCCTGCAAGACAACAAATGAGAAGACCAACTCCTAGGCACATAATAATTCACCTAAACAAGGTAGGCATAAAAGAAAAAATCCTAAAGGCAGCAAGAGAAAAAGGCCAGATCACCTACCACGGAAGACCAATCCGAATAGCAGTAAATTTATCTACAGAAAACCTGCAGGCTAGGAGAGCTTGGAGCCCTAACTTCAAAACCTAAAAGATAAAGAATTTCATCCAAGAATAACCTATCTGGCCAAGCTAAGTTTCATCAGCGAGGGAGAATTAAAATCTTTCCCAGATATCAAATCTCTAAGAACTTATGCTGCCACCAAACCACCTCTACATGAAACACTTAAGAAAGTGATAAACACAGAAGAAAAGGAAAAAAGAACAACGTTCTTCACAAGAGTACAGGGAAAAGAATAAAATATAATGAACCAACCCCAAAACCAAAAGAAAGACCAAAAAAACCAAGTGGAAGAACAACAACTCAATAAGAACTCTATGATAGGGATGAACTCTCACATTTCAATAATTAGCCTGAATGTGAATGGACTAAATGCATCACTGAAAATACATAGAATGGCAAAATGGATAAAATATCACCAGGCAACAATACACTGCCTTCAAGAGACCCATCTCACTAGAAAGGACATACACAGACTCAAAGTAAGAGGATGGGAAACAAATTTTCAGGCGAATGGAACACAAAAGAACGGAGGAGTCACAATCCTAATTTCAGACAAAATACCATTTAAGCTATTAAAAATTTAAAAAGATACAGAGAGCCACTACATAATGATAAAAGGTTCACTCTATCAACAAGAAATATCTATCCTAAACATATATGCACCCAACATAGGTGCACCAACTTTCATAAAGCAACTTCTAGGAAAACTAAAGAAAGATATTGACTCTAACACCATCATAACTGGGGACTTTAATACCCCACTCACAACCCTACACAGATCATCAGGACAAA
>NW_007255875.1:0-2805 GCF_000164805.1 Carlito syrichta | reverse complement strand
CTCAAACACAAGAGATTCAGAGAACCCCTGCAAGACAACAAATGAGAAGAAAAACTCCCAGACACATAATAATTCACCTAAACAAAGTAGCTATAAAAGAAAAAATCCTAAAGGCAGCAAGAGAAAAAGGCCAGACTACCTACCAGGAAGAACCAATTAGAATAGCAGCAGATTTATCCACAGAAACCCTTCAGGCTAGGAGAGCCTGGAGCCCTATCTTCAAAGTTCTAAAAGAGAAACAATTTCAACCAAGAATAACTTACCCAACCAAACCAAGTTTCATTAGTAAGGGAGAATTGAAATCTTTCCAGATATCTAATCCCTAAGAACCTACACTGCCACCAGACCACCTCTACAAGAAACACTTAAGAAAGTACTGAACACAGAAGAAAAAGAAAAAAGAACAACAGCATTCTTCACAAGAGTACAGGCAAAAGATTAAAAACACACATGAACCAACTCCAAAACCCAAAGAAAGACAACAAACAAACAGGAACAACTCTGTAAGAACCTTATGACAGGGATCAACTCTTGCATTTCAATTATTAGCCTAAATGTGAATGAACTAAATGCACCACTAAAAAGACATAGAATGGCAAAATGGATAAAATATAATCAGGCAACAATTTATTGCCTTCAAGAGACTCATCTCACTAGAAAGGATACCCAGAGACTCAAAGTAAGAGGATGGGAAACAAACTGTCAGGTGAACGGAATACAAAAGAAAGGAGGAGTAGCGATCTTAATTTCAATACCCTTCAAGCTATTAAATATCAAAAAAGATACAGAAGGCCACTACATAATGATAAAAGGCTCAACCCATCAATAAGAAATATCTATCCTAAACATATATGCACCCAACGTAGGTGCACCAACTTTCATAAAGCAACTTCTAGGAAAACTAAAGAAAGATATTGACTCTAACACCATCATAACTGGGGACTTTAATACCCCACTCACAACCCTACACAGATCATCAGGACAAAAAATCAGCAAGGAGATCCGGAAACTGAATGTGACTCTGGATCAAATGTCTTTAATTGGTACCTACAGAACACTCCATCCAAAGACCACAGAATACACATTCTACTCATCACTGCATGGAACGTATTCTAAGATTGACCACATAATTGGCCATAAATCAAGCATAAGCAAATTTAAAAGGACCGAAATTCTACCATGCACCTTCTCAGACCAAGTGGAATAAAAATAAACATTGACACCAACAAGGTCCCCCCCAAACCCCACAAAGACTTGGACACTAAACAGCATGATGCTAAACAACTCCTGGGTCAATGATCAAATCAAAACAGAGATCAAAAGATACCTGGAAACAAATGAAAATGAAGAAACATCTTACCAAAATCTCTGGGATGCCATGAAAGCTGTACTAAGAGGGGAATTCATATCTCTACAGACGCACATGAAGAAAATGGAAGGAACAGAAGTTAACAGCATAACAAGCCACCTAAGGAAGCTGGAAAAGCAAGACCACAAAAACCCTAATTTCAGCAGAAGAATCCAGATCACCAAAATAAAAGATCAAATCCAGGACATAGAAGACAAAAAGATAATACAAAAAATCAATGAAACAAAAAGCTGGTTCTTCAAAAGGATAAACAAGATCGATGGTCCCCTAGCTAGACTGACCAAGAAAAAATGAGAAAAAACCCAAATAAGCACAATCAGAAACACAAAAGATGAAGTCACATCTGACCCCGAAGAAATACAAAAGATTGTTAGAGACTACTACGTACACTTGTATGGAAATAAACTTGAAAACTTTAAGGAAATGGAGGACTTTCTGACATCACACAACCTACCTAGGTTTGAACAAGAAGAAATTGAGACCCTAAATAGACCAATAACAATCAAGGAAATCAACTAAGTAATAAGAAAATTACCTTCAAAAAAAAGCCCTGGTCCAGTTGGCTTTCCAGCAGAATTCTACAAGACATTTAAGGAGGAGCTGATACCAATCCTACTGAAGGTATTCCAGGCTATTGAAAAAGATGGAACTCCCCCAAATCATTTTATGAAGCCAACATCACATTGATACCCAAGCCAGGTAAAGATCCAACAAAGAAAGAGAGCTATAGGCCAATATCTTTGATGAACATAGATGCTAAAATTCTCAACAAGATCCTAGCAAACCGAATTCAGCAATACATCTCAAAAATCATCCATCATGACCAAGTAGGCTGCATTCCTGGGATGCAAGGCTGGCTCAACATTCATAAAACCATAAATGCAGTTAAATACATCAACAGATGTCAAAACAAAAACCACATGATCATATCATTAGATGCAGAAAAAGCTTTTGATAAAAATCCAGCACCCCTTCTTGATAAAACCCTTGAACATCTAGGCATACGGGGAACATACCTCAAAATAGTAAAAGCCATCTATGAGAAACCCACAACCAGCATACTCCTAAAAGGACAAAAATTGGAATCATTTCCCCTGAAAACTGGAACTAGACAAGGATGTCCACTCTCACCCCTCCTGTTCAACATAGTATTGGAAGTCCTGGCTTGAGCAATCAGAGAAAAGGAAGCAATCAGGGGAATCCAAATAGGAAAAGAGAAAGTCAAGTTATCTCTCTTTGCAGATGATATGATTGTGTACCTTGAAAACCCAAGAGAATCTGTCAAAAACTTCCTTACACTGATAAAGGCCTTTGACAAAATTTCAGGATACAAAATAAATGTACAAAAGACAATCGCATTTCTCTACACCAATAATAAGCAAACAGAAACCCAAATAAAAAAACACAATTCCATTCACAATAGCCACACAAAAAAA
>NW_007255874.1:71541-80533 GCF_000164805.1 Carlito syrichta | reverse complement strand
CTCTTTTGTGCCTACTTTATTTAGGCAAATTATTATGTGTCTAGGAGTTGGTCTTCTCATTTGTTTTCTTGCAGGGGTTCTCTGAATCTCTTGTGTTTGAATTTTTGCATCACTGATTAGATAAAGGAAGTTTTCTTGAATGATCTCATGGGAAGTTTGTTCCAGTGTGGTCTCTGTTTCTCTTTCTGCCTCAGGGAGTCCGATTATTCTTAGGTTAGGCCTCTTGAGGTAGTCACTCATCTCTTGAAGGTTTTGTTCTGTCTTTTTGAGCTTATTTTCTGTGTTTTTAAGAGTTTGGGTTATTTCTATATTTTGGTCCTCAAGCTCTGAGATTCTTTCTTCTGCTTGGGTAATTCTGCTTTCCATGTTTATCAATTTGTTATTTATTTCATTCACAGTATTCTTTATTACTGTTATCTCAGATATCAGCTCCTTCCTAGTTTCTTCTTGTGTCTCCTCAATTCTTTTTAATCTCTCCATTATTGTTTTGATATCTACATTTGCAGTTTGAGACCCTTCATTCTGGGGGCTTTTCACTGTTTGCATTCCAAAGTCAGTTTTCTCAGTGTCTGCTCTCCCAGGCGTCTGGGAGAGACCCATACTCTTCTTTTGGTTTTTCTTCATTTCTGTAGATTTTTCTCCCTCTCCCCCTTCCCCTCCCCCTCTTCAATTCTGTTTTTGAGGGAAGGTGGGGTTGCTTTTATTTCTCTTCTGCAATGACCTGTTCTTCCTTATGAGGGTCTTCTGGCTTTGTTCACTTTTCCCTCTGCTTTACAGTCTGTCTATTCAGCAGTATGCAGTCTTGGTCCATTCAGAGAATCTCATCAGTTCACCTATGCCATCACCATCTTGCCTCTCTCTCTCAGGAGTGTATTTTTTATTCTTGTAAAGAACTGTAGTTCCAGCTACTTGGAAGGCTGAGGCAGACGGGTCACCAGAGCCCCAGCAGGTCAAGGCTGTGGTGGCTGGGAGCGGCCACTGCACTCCAGTCTGGGCGACAGAGTGAGACTCCAATCTTGAGCACGCCGATGAGCGACTTCCCGTCCTTGACGAATCTGTTGGTCTTCTCCAGCTCCGCTTCGTGCGACTTGAGCGTCTCTCAGAAGTGTGGGCCGGCCGGCCGCGGCTGCCCCAGGCTCGCGAAACGGGGCGGCGGGCGAGCAGGAAACGCGGCAGCGGTCCCACAGCGGCACCAGGAAGTGAGCGAGCAGGCAACCGAGTGCGCCGGCTCCTCCCCGCCTCTTTCGCCTGCTCGCTCTCCCACAGCCTCGAGTGCCCTCTCTTTTTTTTCCTTTACTTTAAATTTAATTGAATTGAATTGTTTTTGAGTCGGAGTTTCACTCTGCCACCCAGACTGGAGTGCAGTGACGCGCTTATGGCCGCCACTGCCTTGACTTGCTAGGCTCAGGCCATCCTTCCGCTTCAGCCCTCCGAGTAGCTGAAGCCACAGGCTCGCACTACCATACTCAGTTAATTTTTTGACCTGTTGTAGAGATGAGGTCTCTCCAAGTTGCCCAGGCTGGTGTTGAACCTGTGGGCTCAGGCAATCCTGTCACCTCGGCCTCCCAAAGTGCTGGGATGACAGGCATGAGCCACGTGCCTGGCTTAATTTTTAAAAAAATAGAAATTAGATTGTGGTTGCCGTGGTGACCCCGGGGCAAATGAGAGAAGTCAGGGAGCAGCATGTGCGAGGGCTGCACCTGTTTATTTGTGTGATCGAGGTTGTTCAAGGAATGAAGACCTGCTGGGGGTGGCACTGGGAAGCAATGACTCCGACGCCTGTTATGAAGAGCAGACGTAAACACGACTGGGAGGGTTTGTGCTGGCAAAACAGCGGGTGCCGTGCCGGCGGACTAGTAAATCTCAGGAAGGGAGTGGAGTGAGGGGACCGTCACCCATGGTGTCTGTTTCCTCGGTGACCTTGAGATGAAGTTATTGGTCCACGGAGAGTTCAGGGGAGGACAACTGAAGAGGCCAAACCAGGTTGAAAACGGTGGATTCTGGGTAACATACAAAGAGCTAGCAGTGCCTGGGCACACGACTGAGCGCCTCCAGACTAAACTCTAGCTGTATGCCATCATTAGTTCCAGAACCTTCTTTCTCATCTTTTGAATCTGTCACAGACAGCATTTTCTGTGGGAAATTGTTTGGTTCCTTTCTATCCTGAGCTTAAAAGTGTGTTAACTAGTTCTCCTGCTGGGTCTGTTTTATTCTTTTCCACCAGCTATTGGCTTCACCCTTTTCTCTGTTTTGTACTTGTTTTTCTTTTTCCAATTTATGAACGATTCCTCTTGTCTTTATTATGTATTTTCCTCTACATTCTCTGGAGTTATTTTACTGTTCTTTCCCTAAAGGCTTGCAAGTTAAACTCACTAATTTCCAATCTTTCGTCTTTTCTAATGTCATATTAAAGGCTTATAATTTCCCTCTAACTACCACTTTAGGTGAATTTGGCAAGTTTGATACACAATGTTTTTTTGTTATCCTTTAGCTTTAAATTCTGCCCAATTTCCATTTTGAATCATTCTTTGATCTCTGAGATCGGTAGAAGTGTATGCAAACATTCCCGAATACGATTTTCTTTTGTCATTGTTTTTAAAATTAGCCACGTGAAGCTTGGTCAGAGGGTTGTCCCTCTTTTTCTGAGCAAACGTTGAGGACCACCGGCTAGATCGGGGTCAGCAAACGACAGTGGCCAATCCCTGACCACTGCTCATTTTTGTAAATAAAGTTTTATTGAAATGCAGCGATGCCTGTTCATTTACATAATGTCTGTGACTGCTTTTGAGCTTTAACAGCAAGGGCGAATGGTTGCTGCACAGGACACAGGCCTGCGAAGCCTTTAAGAAAAACCTGCTCACATTTGGATTGGATCGATCATTTTAGTAGGTTGTGAAATGGTGCCTCTGCATTCCTTCTGGGGTTCTGATTCTAGAACCTTCTTCATTTAATAGATGAGGTCGCTTGTAAGGAGATATTTTCCCTGTCAGTTATTTGGTTGCCCAGAGGTATTATTTGCATGAGAAAGGCAGGATGGATGCTTGATTACTTTCCCTTTTCTTACTAGTTTTTATTTTATCATTATTATTTTTTGAGTGAGAGTCTCACTCCGTTGCCCAGGCTGGAGTGCAGTAGCACGCTCACTGCCACTGCAGCCTCAACCTACAGGGCTCAGCCAACCCTCCCACGTCAGTCTTTTAAGTAGCTGGAAACAACAGATGCACACCACCCCTCCTGGCTAATTTTTTGATTTATTGTAGAGAGGAGGTCTTGCCAAGTTGCCCAGGCTGGTCTTGAACCCATGGGCTCAGGGAATCCACTCACCTCAGCCTCCCAAAGTGCTGGGATGACAGGCGTGAGTCACCATACCTGGCCCTTTTTCTTACTATTTTTTTTAAGAATTAATTTTCTTAAAATATGGCTATTTAAAATGACCATGATATCATATTTGACATTTTGCTTCTGTGCAGTTACTTGCTCTTGTGTTTGCTGACAGATTTTATGTTTTGATATTACAGATACAGTTTCTGTTTCTCCATCCCTTACAGCTACCCTTCCTGATGCTCACATTCTCCCAGCTGTGGCCAACAAAAGCCTCTTCAAGGGGGCTTGTGAGTCCTTTGCACGGACCCCTCTGGTCTTTGCTAACATTCTTGCTTTCTGGTGTAAGAGTGTGCTCTGGGTTCATGTCATATGTTTCCTTCCTCAAGCCTGATAATCCCCTTGCCTTTCACTGGACGTTTACTTGGGGTGCGGATGGACTTAGATTTAGTTCTGTCACCTTGTTTTGCAATTTCTATTTGCATTTTTTTCTTTTTTCCTCCTTAATGGTAATGATGTGGTTTGTCTATTTGCATTTTTATGCTTCTTTTTTATATCCCTTTTTCTACCTTTTTGTTTTTTTTTTTAAAATTCTTTATTTCTGCAGCTTTAGGGGGTACAGACAGTTTTTGGTAACATGGCTGCATTGCACAGAGGAGAATAAGTCTGGGTGTTAAGTGTCCTCACCATCCCCACCTGTGCACACTGTACCTGACAGGGGATTTTCTTCCCTCCTCCCTCCTCTCTTATGAGTCTTCAAGGTCCATGATCTCTTTCTCTACCCGTCTTTTATTTTGATTGCATTTCCTTTAGTCTTCCTGTTCCTTTAGCCATTTGGAAGTTATTTTATATTTTTAACCTTTTAGTGCTTACCCTTAATTTTAACATACATCTTAACTAAACAAAGGTAAAGTTAAGTTCCATGTCTAGACTCCTCCCAGAAAATGCAAAGACCGTGGAATACTTTTGCCCCGTCTGCCCTTCTTTGGTTTTACATTATTGCAGCAGACCAGTATTTATTTTTGACCTTGTTTTTAGCCCAAATTAATCAACAAGGTTTAACTGGTTAACTGATATATTGTTGACTTTTTTTTTGAGTCGGAGTCTTACTCTGTCACCCAGGCTGGAGTGCAGTGGCATGCTCACGGCCACCCCAGTGTCAATCAGCTGGGTTCCGGCGATCCTTCCACCTCAGCCTTCCAAGTAGCTGGAACTACAGGTGTGCGCTGTCACACCTGGCTAATTTTTTATTTATTATAGAGAGGGGATCTTGCCAAGTTGTCCGATCTGATCTCGAACATTATTGTCTTGTTAATTCTGGTTTAGATTGGTTATTTTGTAAAAGATCAATCTCCTTGATTTCTATTCTTTCTAGAACCTTCCTTCTGATTTCAGTTTCTTTGTAGAGGAATCACATTCATTGACAATTTTTTTTCATCCTGTTACTGATGAATGTCTTAGGGTTGCCCATCTTTTAAAAGTCTTTAGCTGGGTCTTAGGTCGCTGTCGGCCTCAGTTCTCTTTCTGTTGGTCTTTCTTCAGGGGACCCTCTGCACATGGTGGCAAAGATGTCCACAGTCGTGTCTCCGCAACTAGTGATCCCAGACACCAGAGGACTCCTATTCCTGACTGCTTTCTGACCAGGCTTTGAAAGACCTGACCAGGGTCACAAGCTAATCTCTCAACGCATCACTTCACTTAAGACTGAAATGCCGTGCATGGCCACACCTAGGTGACTTGCCCTCCTGAAGCCTGGGGTTGGGGATAATGCCACTGGAACAGCACGACTGAGAATGACAGAGAAGTGGTCCTCAAGCAGGGGCCAGGGGGACCAAGACATCTGCCTGCTGCAATGATCCCATCCATTGTGGCTTTGTCACATGCACCTTCTCTGAAAGGAAATTAATAGTTTAGTATCTGCCAAGCAACACTTTACACCTGTAAAGACAGCAACAACAAAATGTGGACTCGGAGTCTATGCCCTACTATGCTTCTCTGTCATCCATCTGAGGGAAAGAACCCTGTGAGGCTTTGGGGCAGCCAGGTGGCTCTACTGCTTGGGCAACCCAGTGGTAGAAAACCTTCCGGGAGGAGTGCTGTCATCCCTGTGGGAGAGAACCTTCTGGGAGGAGTGTGGCCATCCTTGTAGGAGAGAACCTTCTGGAAGGAGTGTGGTCATCCCTGCAGGAGAGGACACTCTGGGAGAGGTGAAGTCATCCCTGGGGAGAGAACCTTCTGGGACGGGTGTGATCATCCCTGCGGAGAGAACTTCCTGGGAGGAGTGTGGTCATCCCTGTGGAAGAAGACCTGCTAGGAGGGGCATGGTCACCCCTGCAGGAGAGAACCCTCTGGGAGAGGTGAAGTCATCCCTGGGGAGAGAACCATCTGGGAAGAGTGTGGTCATCTCTGGGGAGAAGACCTTCTGGGAGGGGTGTGGTCATCTCTGTGGGAGGGGACTTTTTGGGAGAGGCGAGGTTATCCCCGGGGAGAGAAACTTCTGGGAGGGGGTGTGGTCATCCCTGCAGGAGAGGACTTTCTGGGAGGGGTGCAATAATCACTGGGGAGAGAACCTCCTGGGAGGAATGTGGTCATCCCCGTGGGAGAGGACCCTCTGGGAGGGGTGAAGTTATCCCCGGGGAGAGAACCTTCTGGAAGGGGTGCGATCCTTCCTGTGGGAGAGAACCTGCTGGGAGAGGTGAAGTTATCCCTGGGGAGAGACCTCCTTGGAGGAGTGTGGTCATCCCTGTGGGAGAGGACTTTTTGGGAGGGGTGAGGCTATCCCTGGGGAGGGAACCTTCTGGGAATGGTGTGGTCATTCCCGCAGTGGAAGACCTTCTGGTAGGGGTGAGGCCGTCCTTGCAGGAGAGAACCTTTGGGGAGGGGTGCAGTCAGCCATCAGCTGTGGGCCCTTGGGTTGGAGCAGCAGCCAGGGCAGGGCACAGGGGGCTCCCAGGGCTGCCACTTCTGCCTAGCACGCGGCTCCATGCTGCCGTCTTTGGGCGGAGGCTCCCTTTGGTCTGGACTGGCCAAGATCTCGGGGGCCTTGAGACGCTCCCCTCCTGGTTTGCTTTCTTCTCCCTTCTCCCTTCATGTGAGGCCTGCCCTGGGGCCCGAGGTCTTCCTTGGCCGGTGCCTGCCCGACTCCGCTCTAGCTCACACAGCCATTCCCCAGTGAGCCCCTCCCGTGGTTCACTCTGTTTCGGTGTCTACGTCCCAGAGGACCTGAGCTGACAGATGGGGCTTTTGACAGCTAGTCTCTCTATGTTTTTCCTTTTTCTTTCTCTTTTTAAAAATCCTTTCCCTCTTTTTTTTCCTCTTGCTTTTCTTCCTCATCTACTTCTGAGCTACACAAAACACAACAATTATCTTATGAGACTAGAGAGGGTGACTCAACTTATGCTCAAAATTTCCTCCTGGAAGCCGTGTTATCCTTTGTTCTCTAGAGAAACAGAACTGGTAGGGTGTGTGTGTGTGTAGAGAGAGAGAAATAGTGAGAAAGCAAGTGAGAGAAGAAGTGATACGTTTTATGGAATTGGTTCCCGGTTCACGCAATTATGGAGTCCAGCAAGTCCAAGTTCTGCCATGCAGCCCAGCAGACTGAAGGCCCCAGGACGTGGGGGTTGAAGACTGAAGGCTGTTGGGAGGCAGAATTCTCTCTTTCTCTGGGGAAACTTCAGTGTGTTTTCTCCCACTGACTTCCTCTTCTTGGATGAGGCCCTCCCACACTATCCAGGGGAATGTGCTTCACTCAAAGTCTACTGATCTAGATGTTCACTTCATCTAAAAAGTACCTTTCTGGAAATGTTGACTGACATTTGACCGAACATCTGGGTACCATGGCCTAGCCAAGCAGGCACATAGAATTCACCATCGTAGAGCCTTGGAAGAAGCAGTGTGGGGCAGTGGCTCCTGGTTGGCAGCCCTGTCCATCCCTCACAGAGCAGAGGTACCGTTGGATTTGGAGTGAGGGGCGGTAGAGAGGCAGGGGGGTCACTAACCCGCACCTCTGCTGAGCTCTGGGAAGAGTGGGGTGTGAGGGAGGGGGGTGTCCTCTCTAGTCTCGGTGACTTCCGCTTTCCTTGGTGGTAGTCACTGTGGGGTCGGCATGGCCTCACTCTGTGGCTCTGCAGAGAGCAGCACTCAGCAAGAGGCCAACTGGGAGCTTCAGGGGCCAGTAGGTCTTTTCGCCGCCCATTAGAGAAACCCTTAGGAGGAGGCTGGTGTGCACATGGGCCGAGAGCGTGGACGGGGAGGAAAAGAAGGGATTTCTAATACCGAGAGAGGTGGGAAAGACCTGGGCACTGGTTCAAGGCCAAGAGCTGGACATTTCTTCACAGACCCACTGGTCTAACCCAACTGCTCTGGAGCATTGAGACAGCTGGGCAGACTCTCAAAGGCCACATCCAGCCTCTGTGATGTGGGATAGCCGGACATTGACAGTCCTTGGAAGAGAAATGGCGGTCTGACCCTGTAGCAGGCTGGCTGGCTTGTGGCATCCGGAGAGGCCAGCATTATAATGCTAATCCCACAGTGATTTTTTTGGTCTTGTTAGTTGGTCTGCCCCACCGTGAACATGGCGGAAAGGCCGTTAAACTGCAGGAGAAAGAGTCCAGCCGGGGCTCAGCCTCCAAGAATGCATTTCTGATCCCTGCTCTCATCGCCCTACAATGGTCTCCCCCTCCTCTCCACAGATCTTTGCATAGCCTAGCTTCAGGCCTGCTCAGAGTCACCTCTTCTGAGAAGACTTCCTTGAGTCAGCACTTCTGGGAAACTGCATGTGGCCCTCTCTTGGCTCAAGCCCCAGTCTGCCTTCTTTGTCCTTCTCTCTCTCGCCCCCACCCTCAAGGATCTCACCTGTTTTTCTCTTGCTTTGCAGCTGCCACATGCTAGTGGGCCTTTGGGTCTTCTCACCCAAAGACGGAGGGAGGTTCCAAGCAAATGGGAAGAGGAAAGAGGCTAGGGGGCGTTTGGCGGTTTCGTGATGGTCGGGACTCTGCGCCCTGGTCTTACAGAGGGCTGTGGCTGTGTGCCACATCTAGAGACTAGTCTGAGGACCTGGGCTTCCAGCCTTGGCAAAGTCGCCTGAAGTAGGCTTGAGATCACCTTGGGTAGAAAACTCAGAAGAGTCGCATGAAGGAGAGACCAGTAGGGTTTTCTTGATTGCTAGGTGCTGGAGACCTGCTCCAGCCAGGTTCAGGGTACCCCAAAGGTGGAGACAGCGTCAGCGATTGAGGGGAAGAAGAAAGACAGAAAGAGAGAGAGAAAGAAAGAAAGAGACTGGACTCTGGTCTAGTGCAGAAGCGATGTGTGTCATTGGGAATTACAACGTCAGATGTGGGAGAGGCGTCCCCCACCCACCAGAAACCTTAATCCATGAAAACCTAATCAATGATTGCCTTTAAACCCTTTTCATATGATAACCTTAAAATCCCATAACAAAGGATAACCTAATCCGTGACTGACATATTCTATAAACCTTTTTCATCCTAAGCTGATTGATTTATGCCAAGTTAAACAATTCTATAGAAGCTTAAGTATTTACTTTACAAACGAAAGTGGCCCATCCCAGAAGGTTTGGAATGTGGCCCAGTCCAAAGTTCACAGTGGGCTACCTGCAAGTAATCTAGCCACATTCTTTCAATAGAATGGCTGTCTTCTAAAATTATATTCT
>NW_007255874.1:68031-71486 GCF_000164805.1 Carlito syrichta | reverse complement strand
TAGATGTGACCCGAGTTTGAATTATAAGTTGTGTGAAAGCCAAAACTGCAGTTTGTGGAAAAATGGGAGCAATGAGCTTCTAAAATTAGCTTGTGTTTGTCCCAGTCTCAGAGTTTTTATGTTTTGAGCTTACAGGAGCTTAATCTGATTAGTGCTGAGTAGAAAGGGGGAGGAAATGGGGCCAAATAGCTCCCTAACGCATCCTAGTGGTCTCGGGGCCAACGGCCCTTCTTGATCCCTAATGCTCAGTGGGCCTCCATGGCTGGCTCCCAACAGCTAGGGACACTTGACTCCAGGGACCCTCCTGTGACCTAAAGGAGGGGTATAAGAAGAGAATCCCACCAGGGCCTGGGATTGAATTCCCTACCACTAGTGGAAGAAAGACTTAAAGCAGATTAAAATTTGGTTAGAAATGCGACATCTCTTATGCCTCATCATTACAATGTCTATAATTTACTTTTAAATATGAGAGAGGGAACTCCCCCCCAAAAACAGAATTTTTTTTGGAGGGTGGGGCCCTTTTAGTACACTTGGAATTTATTCCTCCAGATCGAACAATCAACCGAAGTTTGTATCTGTGTTTTGAGATGGTTGTGTCATGATTTGTGGAAGAAATATCCTGAGTTGTGGCAAACAGATGACTGGCTCTTCTACCATGACAATGGCACCTGCCCACACCACGCTGAGTGTTCAGTGGTTTTTGACCCAAAACTGCAGGACCCTGTGCCCCACCCTGCCTATTTCCTCCCTCAACTTGCCCCAAGTGATTCTTTTCTTTTTTCTTTTTTTTTTGCTTCCTCAGGTGTAAAGAGTCCTCAAAGGAAACATTCTGCCAATGTGAAAGAGATGAAACAAAAAAACAGCAAAAGCACTAAAAGGCATCAAAATTGATAAGTTCCAACACTGTTTTGAGTATCTTGGTAGGTGTATTGCATCAAACACAGAGTACTTTGAGGGAAGGCGATGGAGTTTAAATATGCCAAAATAAATACACTTTTGAAAATAAATAAATCCTGTTTTTGGGAGCGTTTCCCCTTGTGCTTCAGTATCACAGTGTGATTTCATATTTGTGCCAATTAGTTCATACCACAACCTCAGTGCAGTTGGTTATCAGAAATTAGGAATTCACCTCCCAGGAGTGACCAGCAAGTAATCTAATTGGAAAGTTTTGGAAATGGCTATGACAAATCTCTTGGGTTACCTTCTTCCTTTATCAGTATCAGGGACTTTGCTAATTAATGCAATGAGTTTGGAAATGGTTTTCACTGGTGTTCTGTGTGAGTTATTAATTAGCATAATGGATGTTAGGAAAAGACTCTTACTGGCAAAATTAGTGCTACTCATGGTGTGTGGATTGATGTAAATATCTTAGAGAAAATTCCCACACTTGCAAGGACCAGGTGTAAGAATCTAGTAAACCCTGGAGCCTGTGTCTTTAGGACTGATGTCCAATGGTTGATTTCCAAAGGGCCCTTCCATAGCTGGGTTGATGGTTCTGGTTGCCTGATGCCAATTATAATGACAACCTAATTCTGACTTGCAAAATATTATTTTGGCAAGCAAAATAGTTCACATGATGCACAGAGAGCTAGGTCTTCATGAAGCTTATAGGACAAGTAACAATAACTGCTTTTGCCTTCTTACTAATGAATGCTTGTTTAATAAATCACCGTATGTATAGCACTGTTTTAGCCAGGGCTCTCCAGAGAAGCAAACAGATCAGTCTGTCTGTCTGTCTGTCTATCTATCTGTCTATCTATCTATCTATCTGTCATCTGTTTATCATCATTGTTATCTGCTATAACAAAATACCCGAGACTGGGTAACTTATAAAGAAGAATTTCTATTTCTTACAGCTCTGGAGTCTGGGAAATCCAAAATCAAAGTGTTAGCATCTGGTGTCTAGTGAGGACCTTCGTGCTGCCTCTTCACACGGCAGAAGACAGAGGGCAAAAAAGCAGCTAACTCTCTTGGTCAAACCCTTTTATAAAAGCACCTGATCTCATTCACCTGAGGATACTCAATCACCTCCCAAAGGTTCCACTTCTCAGTACTTCTCAGTCGCATTGAGTTAAATTTCAGCATGAGTTTTAGAGGCAACACAAATATTCAAATGATAGTTTGCTCTATCCCCCACCCCCATCTCTCCCCCCCACCTCTACCTCTACCTCTATCTACCTCTACCTCTATCTACCTCTACCTCTACCTCTACCTCTACCTCTACCTCTACCTCTACCTCTATCTCTATCTCTATCTCTCTATTGAGGAATTTATTTTAAGAAGTTGATTCACATAGTTGTGGAAGCTCACAGTTCTTTAGGGCCGACTGGCAGGCTGGAGTCCCAAGGAAGGGTTGATGCTGCGGCTCTAGTCTGAAGGCAGACTTCAGATAAAATTCCCTCTTCCTTGGAGGCCCTCAGTTTGTTTTCTCTTAAGACTGTCAAGTGTTTTGATGAAGCCCACCCACATTATGAAGGATAATGTGCTTTACTCTAAGTCTGCTTATTTAAATGCTAATGTCATCTAAAACACGCATTTACATCAACCTGCAGAATGCTATTTGACCAAATATTTGGGTACCATATCCTAGCCGAGTTGACACATAAAAGCAATCATCCAAGCCCTATGCGATCTGAGTCCTACTTTCCTATAACCTGGTGGTAAATGTATAGGTGAGCGGCTTAACCTGCCTTGACCTTTAAGCTTTGGTAGTTTCTGAGCTTCTATTATTTACCAACAAGAGCTGAATGGTCGTACATTTCTAAATTGGCTTACAGCATCCTGGTGTGAGCCATCAGTTCTTGGTGTCCAGGTGAGGGAGTAGAATGCACGCCCAGATGCAGTCATGATCTCATTGAATCTCCACCCCACCTCCGCATATGCTATCACTTTGGTTTTCAACTGGAAAACCCAAGGCTCTGGCCCTGGTACTTGTGACTTGTCCAAGGTCAGGCGACTCTTAACTGGTCAAGCAGATGCCCGTTCCCAGGATACCAAGTTGCCTCCCCAGCTAGATTTTACATTCCTTATCATACTTCACTGACGATATGGAGAAAGGAGCTCTGGGACATGCTGTTGAGGGTACAAACGGTCACAAAGGGGAAAAGCCACTCTCTGGTGGTGTTGTGCTGCCTCCCTTTGGGAATTGCCCAGGGTACACCTCACTGGCTCTTCTTGTGTGCTGAGGACTCTGCTGTGGCTGACCATGGCCTGCCTTAGACCGTGAATGACATTGACTTTGGGCAGCTTTTAAAATGCATGAATATCTGGGCCCTAATTCAAACCCATTAAATCAGAATCTTTGGGAGTGAAGCTCAGATACTTTAATATTTTATTTTATTTTTTGAGTTGGAGTCTCACTCCATTGCCCAGACTGGAGTGCAGTGGCATGCTCCCAGCCACCACAGCCTCGACCTGCTCGGCTCTGGCGATCCTTCTGCCTCAGCCTTCCAAGT
>NW_007255874.1:60782-67878 GCF_000164805.1 Carlito syrichta | reverse complement strand
GAACCCCCGGACTCAGGCAATCCACTCACCTCAGCCTCCCAAAGCGTGCGATTACAGGCTGAGCCACTGAGCCTGGCTCGACATTTGAATCTTATATATAATTATCATGTGTCACAGCATAGCATTTTTATTTCGATGTTTCCCCCGGTGATGTAAAAACCTAAAACTATTCTTAGCTTGTGGATCATATCAAAACAGGCATGGGTTGAAATTGGCACATGGGCTGTATTTTGCTGACCCCTGGCTCTATCCTGTTGCTATCTCTATCAAAATTTTCTCATTCTGTCTCTCACTCTCTCAGCATTCTACTAATTTCCAGGAGTCAATTCAAGTAATGAATACAACAAACTCTTCTGGTAACACCAGACTGATATCAGCTTCCTCCGAAAATGTGTATTGTAACTGATGAAAATTTCTTCTAAAAAATGTTACAAGGACCCAATTTTTAGGAGGGGTTGAAGAAGTTCAGTTTATGCCACCCCCAGATAGGCTGCCACTTTGGAATCTTGATTACTTGGAAAACTATGAAGACAGGGAGAAGCTTTCTCTGAACTCTCCTTATCTGCCTGAAGACAGATGGCCCAAAAGAAACTCAGCAGTCATCAGTCCCCTCTCTGGGAGTTTCATCCAGCAGAAAAGATCAACTTGTATCACAGGAAGGGGGACTAGGCGTCAACACTCCCACCCGGGCAGACCTTGTCACAGACTCTTAGATCTCCCATCTCTTCTCCAAAAGGCCATTTTCCCTAAAAATCACTTACTCTCCCTGTTTCCTGTGTTCCCTCCTCTACTCTCCTATGACAAAGTTATATTGAATCTCATTTCTTTTGTTATTCACTATTTTTGCCTATGATGCCTCTGTGCATGTAATCCATTTGCATGCTTTTTTCCTGTTACCCTGTCTCTTGTCAGTTTATTTTATAGACCTCAGAGGGCGGAATGAAAATCCTTCCCTCTCCAATTTTTGGCAGAACATTCTTTGGTATGGAGGAGGGTTTTAGTACAGGCTGAGTCTCTCTTATCTGAAATGCTTGGAGCCAGAGGTATTTTGGATTTCAGAAGTGTCTGAATTTTGGAATATTTATATAATACTTAGTGGTTGAGCATCTCAAATCCAAAAATCTAAAAAATCAGAAATATTCCAGTGAGCATTTCCTTCGAGGATCATATCAGTGTTCAAAAAGTGTTCAATTTTGGAGTGTTTGGATTTCAGTTTTTTAAAATCTGGGATGCCCAACCTGTAATGCACCATTGAATCATAGACGTATATGGAGGAGTAGAGCTGGAAGATGCCTGAGATTGCCTCTTTTTGTTAAAATAATTTATTTATCCATCCATTCAATACATACTGATTAGGAATCTTGGAGCTACACATCTCTGCTCATAATAGCAAAGGGTCTTGTTTTTGATGTTTTCTGTAACTTACTTCTGCTTTGGAATAGCCTCCCAGCTCTCCAAACCCCAGGGAATGCTACTTATCCCTCTAATCTCAGAGAAGTCTGCAGGAAACCCGACTCCTCTCTCTTCCCAAGAGAATGAGTTCGTTCTTCCGATGGACTGTCCCTGGACCCATCCTCTTCTATTTCTGCTTCCGTTTTATTGATCAGTGAATTCATTTCCTCTTGTCTCTGGCATCTTATTCATGTTTCTATCCTAGAGACTGATGCATAGTAGGTGTTCTAGAAATGTGGTGAGTTCCTTTACTCATTCAACAAACAGTTTTGAGCTCCTGTTAGTACCGGACACTGTCCTAAACAATGAACAAAACAGGCACAAATCCCTGCCGACCTAGAACTGGTGTAATCGGGTAGGAGGTGGGGACAGATAATAAACAAGATAAGTGAGCAAATTGCACAGTGCATGAGGAGGAGGTCAATGCCATGGAGAAAAATAGATTAGGGAAGGGAGTGCCGGGGAGTAGGGATGGAGTTGTGAGGATAAGCAGGACGGCCAGCAGAGCCTGGAGAGTGGTGAGGAGGAAGCCATGCTGCCAACAGAGGGAGGGAAGGTGAATGTGAAAATTCTGGACACCTGAGAAGGTCTGGAATGTCCTAGAATCTGCACGAAGGCCAGCGTGGCTGGAGCTGAGTAAACGAAGAAATGAAATAAATTTCCCTGCATTGTTTTGAAAGATGAAGAGAACACAACCCTTGCCCTTTGGAGACCTAGGGACCAAAAGGGAAACTGAGGCTCAGAGAGAGGAATGATTTTTTCAATATTGCACATGTCAGCTGGTTAGAGTTTGATGTGGAGCGCTGAGTCAGACCCCAACTTCTGCCACAGGGACCACTGCAGAGGCCCTCGTGGCACGTGCAGGCCCACAGGGAGACCTGCACCCTGGTCCCAGAGACAAAAGGTCTCATCGTCTTGCAGAAACCAAGTCCTTCTATCCTGTCGGGAACAAAAGGGAGGATAAGAATCAGCCTGACACCAGATCCAGGAAGAGCACGTCAGCCGGCGCTTTCCCAGCAGTTTTGAAGTCTCCCATGTTTCTGCTCAGGCAAGATGTTTTCTGAAACCTTTTAGCAGATGACAAGGTATCGCCCCGGGTGTATTTCAGAACACAAGTCTTTGCTGAAGTGGTTAGACAGCTACTTTCCTTCAAAGCCAGGGACTGCCCCGGGGGTGGAACCACTTGGAGAGCATTTTCTATTTGTGAGATGCTGCTCTGACGAGTTATCATTTACTTCTTTCTCTCAACAGCTCAGTGAGACTGGAGGGCGTTCTCTGACGCGCTGCACATCCGGGAGGAAGAGGAGGGACCAGAGGTCCACGGATCAGTGGTGATCACTGCTGTCATTGTCAACATCCTCGTCATCCTCATCACTTGTTTGTGGTGAGGTGTGGAAGACTGTAAGGCATGGCTCCTGTCTGCAAGCGATGTACTTCCTAGTTGGGTAGATAAGTTCTTCATTCATTCATTCATTCATTCATTCATCTATTTGTTCATTCACATTCACATGTTTATTGCAGAGTGAATAACGCCTTCCCTCTTCCAGCTTTTATTCAACTCTTATTATATTTTAGATAATTATCGAGAGAGAGCCACATGTCTACTCCAAAAGGCAGGTTCCTGCATGTAAGGTATGTAAAGTCCAGTTGGGAAGCTGAGTTTACGCATTCATTCCTTCATCCACACATGCATTCATTAACACCGTCATTCTATAAGCTTTTACTCAACTCTTGTTATGTTTTAGATAATTATTGAGAAAGAACCACCTGTCTGCTCCAAAGGACAGGTTTCTGCCAGGAAGAGTTGCTGAGTCCAGTTGGGAAGAAGTATTTGCTCATTCATTCCTTCTCCACATATTCATTCATGAATGCCTTTTCTCAAGCTTTTACTGAGCTCCTGTGGCATTCCAGATGAATTTTGGGAGATCCAGATACATACTCCCAGTTCTGGGGCAAGTGTTAGGAGAAGTTTTCAGAGAGGGGCGAAACCTTGCTCAGTCTCAAAGGATAAATAGGATTACACACGGAGAACTGAATAAAAAAGAAATGCTTAGTTCAGGGCCAGGGAGCGGCAGTTGCACAGAAGCCGAGATGCAGAAGGGTGTGGTGTGTCCAGGGAAGCCTGGGAGTCTGGTGTGGTGAAAACCCAGGAGGCAAGGGTGGGAGTGGCTGGCAGCGAGGTGGGGTGTGCCAGAACAGGGGGGATCTGTAGGCCGTGCTCACTGCAAGGCGCATTTTCCTCCAGGCAGCTAGTAACAGGGACTGACACGCAGCCAGGGGTCTTTTGGCAGGCCACTCTGGTTGCTATGCAGAGGATGAGAAGGCAGAGGGCACGTCCATGTGATCCCTCCAGAAAGACACAGGGCGAGACACATGGAGCACACGGGCGGATGGAGCAGACCTAGGAACACAACTCGCGAAGAATGTGGTGAAAGGTAGAGCTATAAGCCGGGCTCGGTGGCTCAGCCTGTAATCCCGCGCCTTTGGGAGGCTGAGGTGAGTGGATTGCCTGTGCCCGCGGGTTCGAGACCCGTCTGGGCAGCGAGACCTCATCTCTACAATAAATAAAAAAAAATCAGCCGGGCGTGGTAGCTCACGCCTGTAATTCTGGCTACTCGGAAGGCTGAGGCGGAAGGATTGCCGGAGTCCGGCCGGTCGAGGCTGCGGTGGCCGGGAGCGACCACTGCACTCCAGTCTGGGAGACAGAGTGAGACTCCAACTCAAAAAAAAAAAAAAAAGAAGAAAAGCAGAGTTCTGACGGGATGTGGCAGGGAATGCATGGTGTTCCCTTCCTTACCCCGGCATGTGTTTTGCTTCTGCCCTGTAGAGGTGGGCAGTCGGGGTGACTGCCTCGGTTCTATGAAGCTGAATGAATGAGTCTGCCTTATTCAGGGCTTCACGGTTAGGAATTCCACTCGCTGTGGTTCATAATACACATTTCCAGTGTCAGCTTTTATCAGTAAAAAAGATGACGCATTGCTTCTCCACAAGTTGACTTTTTTGTCTTATTTCTCAGTTAATTCAGAACAGGGCAGGGAAGATAGAATTATTATTGAACCTTCCGAAAGAGTCAGGAGAACAGCTCTGATGCTGGCTTTGACGTTATCGAACCACAAATGAATGTCAGCCACCACTGACCTTGAGATTACTGGATATGTGGATGAGATAAAGCCCTGCTCGTTTGGTTCAGGAGTGTACACCAGCCTTTCTGATAAAAGGAGTGCATGGCTTCCTAACTGATACAAGTAGGTCATGACACATTTAGTCCCCCAGAGAGGACAAGGCTGAGGCTTGGGGCCTGGGAGCCATTCGTGTTTAGATGGAAGTGGAAGTCCTAATACTGGTCTCGTGGGAGCACAGGGGAGGGGCGCTTGACCAACACAGGGAGTCAAGGAAGTCTTCCTGGAGGAATGGCCGTCGTAGCCATCTTGAAGAATGAGAAGAGAAAGACTATATTGGAATGAGAGAGGGGAGATTGGGTGGGGATGGATGGGGTTGGTTAGGGCTGTGGTCAAGTTTGGCAGAGGAGCCATGCGTGTAAAGGAATGAAACTGATACCCATGTGTGCGTGTCTGTGTCTCTGTGTGTGTGTACGAAGTCTGACAATGAGTGTCACAAACTACCCTAGAAAACGTGCTCCATACCTCATTGCTGAATATCACTACAGTCACCTTCGAAGTCCTCCCCTTGGGAAGCGATGCACCGATGCCACACCTAGTCCACCTGTCAGAGCAATTGTGGAACTCTTTTTCCGGAATGGCCACCAGAGCTGCCGTTATTTCTTGAGGTCTGACAATTATGTTCATGAATTTGCCACCGTGCGCATAGCCGCAGCACTGTACAAGTAAAAGTATTGTAACACCCTCCCTACTCACCTCATTTGGCCCCCAAGGAATTTTTTCTTTACCCGGCGATAAAGGAAATATGGAAGACATTTGGATGACATGCACCACTAACCTCAAGATTACTGGAGGGTAGTATGATGATAACTCTGATGGCCAGTCCAGAAAAGAGTTCCACGATTGCTTTGCTGGGTGGACTAGGTGTTGGCATTGGGGCATAACTTCTCAAGGGGCGTATTCTGAAGGTGACCACAGTGATAGCCATGAGGTATGTAGCAGTTTTTCTAGGATGAGTTCATGAACTTAACTGTCAGACCTTGTAGATGGAGTGGCTTCAGTGAAGACAAGGGAGGAGGGAGCCAGGTGACAAAGAGACTTTTCAGTATTGGCAAAGTAGTCATCAGATGAGGAATGGTCAAGTCTTGAACTAAGATCCTGGTAGAGGAGACAGAAAGGAGAACATTGGTTTGGAGAGAGCTTCTGAACAGGACGTGTAGGAGGCTATAGTCAACCAGAGGGTGGCGGGGGAAGGTCTCAGGGAAATTACAAACTTGGTGGCAGACATCACTAACTTCCCTGGCAATGTTAGGGCCCCACACCTTCCTAGCTAGCAGCACCTCCATCGTGCGTGATGAATCTCGCCAGGACGGGTGGTGCCAACGTGGGCTTTGAGTCTGCCAGGTGCTCTGGGACACGCTGGGGTTTTCCTGATGAATCAGAAAATGCCAGCAGGCAATGTCTCTTTCCTCTCTCTCCCTTCCTCTTAAGTGCCAGCTTCATGAGACTCTGAAGCAGGAAGCAGGAGGAAAAGCCAAGAGAACAGCCTTGATTCTGGCCTTGACATTATCGAGCTGTTGAATGAAGGCCAGCAACCGCTCACCTCCAGACCACCTGACGTGTGGGCGAGATAAAGCCCTCTTTGCTCAGATCAGGGGTGTACGCCGGCCTTTCCGACAAACGGGAAGAATGGATTCCTAACTGACACGAGAAAGTCATGACCCCATTAAATCTAGCCTCCAGGGAGGATGAGGCTACAGTTGGGGGCTTGGGGCCATCGGTGTTAAATGGAAGTGGGTGTCACAAGTGTAGTGGGCACAGAGTGACAGGTGCAGAATCCAGGGATGGCTGACTCGTGGGAGTCGGAAGACTAGGAAATACAAGCAGAGGAGGTCGAGGGTGAACTCCACTGTAGTGACTTAGCGGAAGTCAAGTGTGAATGCCACTGTAGTAGCTTAGTGGAGGTCAAGTGTGAACGTCACTGTATTAACTTAGCAGAGGTCAAGTGTGAATGCCACTGCAGTAACTCAGCGGGGGTTAAGTGTGAATTCCACCATAGTAACTTAGTGGAGGTCAAGGGTGAGCTCCACATAGTAACTTAGTGGAGGTCAAGGGTGAACTCCACCCTAATAACTTAGTGGGTGCCAGGAGGCGTGGCCCCAGGCTTCACATCTTCTGTGCATTTAACACTTGTTTACTGGGAGGCAGTCCTCAGTGCCAGGGACAGTCTAGACAGCAGTCTTCCTGGGAGCGGGGTTCTCAGACTTCTGGAGAGTTCACCTGGCATGTCCACGTCGGGGAGAAGACCCGCCCAGTTTCCAGATGAACCCCTGGCAGGGTTCTGTGCTGATGGTCCCATGGGCTCCTGCACTGGGCTTAGTGCAGGAAAGGCTGGATGCTGTTTGGCCTTGAACAGTCTTTTTTTAAAACATTTTTCTAATACATATTTTTTATTTTAAAATTGTGGGGTACAGTTAAGGGTTAGGTATACAAATATGCATTGTGCAGGTACCCCTGTTGATGAG
>NW_007255874.1:41973-60514 GCF_000164805.1 Carlito syrichta | reverse complement strand
TGCGTAATATTCCATCGTGTATATGTACCACATTTTAAAAATCCAGTCCTCTTTTGATGGACAGCATAGTTGGTTCCATGCTCTTGCTATAGTGAACAATGCTGCAATAAACATACCTGGCAGGTATCTTTTTTATAGAGTGATTTGAGTTTTCAGGGTATATTCCCAGTAGGGGGATTGCAGAGTCATATGGAAGGCCAATTTTTAGAGCTTTTAGAAATGACTGCACTGATTTCCGCAGAAAATTCAAACAAGACCCCTACCTGTCGCCATACACAAAAATTAACTCTAAATGGATCAGAGACCTAAATGTAAAACCTCAAACCATAAGCACTTCAGAAAATGCAGGACATACCCTTATGGAAGTTGGAACTGACATCCAATTCCTTAGCAAAACCTGAAACGCACGGGCCGTAAGAGATAAGATAGACAAGTGGGACCTCATTAAACTGACAAGCTTCTGCAAAGCCAAAGAAACCATCAAGAGAGCAGGGAGACAGCCCACAGACTGGGAAAAAGTATTTGCCAGCTCCATGTCTTGAACAGTCTTAAGGTTTAACTGTGTGACATCAGGTGTCTTTGAAAAGATCGTGAAACATAAACAAGTTCTGTACTTGCTGTCCGAGACACCATGAGAGCTTTTTCTGACTGGTGGGTGTGAGCAGGCTGCCGGCTGCCGGCTCCCGGCTGCCGGCGATCTCTCCCGGTGTAGACCCCCAGTCCCTCCCCTTCCGGATGCCAGCAGGTGTAGTGACGGAACTGGAAGGGAGGGGGCTGCAGTCACAGTCTCCCGGGTTTCTGGATTTTAGTTCCCCAGGAGGCAAAGCGATGCTGTGGTCAGAGCCCTCCAGCCGTGGCACCAACACTCCTGGACACGCGTTCTCAGACCTGAGCCCGAAAGCAGGCCCGTAGCCTGGCAGTCATGGGCATTAAGCCATTCTGTCTCCTACAGCCTCAACCACAAGTCGGGAGTCTCGCATTCAAGCTTCCCGCGCTGCCGTCAACAGTGTATCTGATCTTTTGCAAGTCTCCTCTCCTCCCAGGGCCTCAGGGTCCCCCTTTGTAAAACGGGGAGCTTGACCCAGGAAGTGATTTCCGAAAGTTCCTCTAATTTGAACTGCCCGACACTCCTAGGAATGTCAGTTTCGAACGCTGCGGTTTATGGCTTTCCTTTCTGCCAGCAGGTGGTGCTATGAAGCCCTTCTCCCCTTGGCTTCAAGTTCTGGGAGGCCCAAGTTGGCCTCCCTTAGACGCTTCGAGTGTGAACTTTCGGCTGAAAGGGTCTCTGTGGACTATTAGTTACCCCCGTCCCTTCTCAGCCCTGCCAACCCAAGCGACAGCCTGGTCCGGCTCTTTTCAAGTCTCAAACCCCGCCCTGTATGGCCCCAGCTCCACTGGCCTCAGAAGGGCGGCTCAGAGCCTCCGCCCCATTGCAGGGCATGGGATGGCAGCGCTCTGAGGGTCAGTCCCCAAGACGGTGGCTGGTGCCACCACCCCGGGAATCAACCTGGCTGAGGGCCATGGCAGAGGCAGTGTTTGGGCTTGACCAGGACTCCCAAGACCATTCCCTACGCCTCGCCCCAGGCCGCGTGTCCCTGGGTCCCTTCCTCCCCCTGCCCGCTGGGCTACTCGTTATTTGAACTCTCAGGCCTGTCTCTCCACCTCCAGCTGGAAGGATCAGGCTTCAGGCTGAAGCACGTGTCACACTGCCCCCGATGTTGGGTGCTTCCTTAAGCTGGCTATCACCGCGGGCAACTGTGCTGGTGTTGTGAGCAGCAGTGGCAGGGATGTTGCCTTGGAATGGGTCACTGGTGACACGGACAGCTGTGTTCTGGTGTTCACTGGTCACTTAGTGTCCTGGGGGTGTCGCCGCCCGTGGCCGTCTGGTTTGCACACACACCAGAGCAGATAGCTAACTCCAGCGTGCGATTATATGGTGTGAGGCCCCAGGCAGAGGCCAGCCATGCCCGGTGCAGCAGAAGCGAGATGCTCTCGCCGGTTGCTATGGCAATGGCCAGGGCACAGGGGTACCCAGAGGATGAGGGATGGGGATCAAAGATGGCTGCCACACGGTGTTGCCCATGCCCAGCCCCCGAGATCTGAGCATGAGACTGGGAACACTTGGAGATGCTTCAGAGAACGTCTCTTGTGTTAGAAAACAGCACAGTGGAGTGACCCTCTAGGGCCTCCTGAGTGTGCCTGTGACCCCTAGCTTGGGCACCAGTTGCTTAGAGCTCACAGGCAGCCTAAGAGCCCCCGCCGAGGAAGAAGACGTTCCCTGTTTCTCCTTAATTACTTCTCTTCCTTGCTCCCCTGGAGAAGCCAAAAGAAGGGACAGATGAGGAAGGGGAAGAAAGGATTGTGGCAGCACTTAGGGGGAATCAGGCTTCGTGTGTGTTCTTCAGGGGGTGTCGATGGTTCCAACAATGACAATATTATCACGCAGCTGTTCAGCGCCTCGGACAACAGAATGAGCGAGACTTCTCTTTCTTGGAGGCAGACTCCTCGGATTAGGGAGTGTGATGCATGTACACCGCCTGCGACGCTGTGTGCTTTATGAGGGCGGGTCACCTCCGAAGCTCTCGGAAGCCAGACAGGTGGGACACCGGGGAGATACAGATCTGGACGGGCTGATGGGCCAGGGAGCTTGAAACGTGGCAACCCCAGAGCTGAGAGGGCTTGCCCATAAGACTCTTTGCACACCCCAAAGAAGTCACCCAAAGGCTCACCTGGGAAAGACACTGGTTTATTAGAACTCCCAGGAGGCACTGACGGCGGCCGGCCTGAGGGTCCCCATGCTTGGGAAAGTACAGCAAACACTTTGATAGGCAAGCAAGTCGACGAATCAAATTCCCGTTCGGTGTTTACAATTACATTGACAGCACGGGAGGACCACATTGCTTTCAGCTTTGCTTGGGCACCTGCACCCGTGACTGATTGCTGGGACTATGCATGCCTTCCAGAGACCAGCCTTGGCCGGCCGGGGGCCACTCCTTGTCTGGCCACACCCCACAGAGGGATCCACTCCACGTCCGGCCACACCCCACAGAGCTCATGCCCCGATACGGGGGCGCACACCACTCAACCCACTGCCTGGTGGAAACAGGAGGTGAGGCATTTGGATTTCTGGTCTTGGGTGCTAATACCCGGGATTTCCTCCCCCCCTTCCTCCCTCCTCCCCCTCCCTTCTCCTCCTTCTCCTCCCTCTCCCCATGCTAGTTGCATCAACCTCTGGTTCTTCACCCAGCCCTTTTCCGCAGGTTCCTGCAGTATTGTCCTCTGGCTGTGATCCGGCATCCCCCTGCCTCTTGTCTCGGCCCTCAACTCTCTGTGGCTTGTTTTGGCCAATGGCACGTCTGCAGATGAGCACAGACAGGGGCTCAGGATGAACCTGAATGAGTGGCTTGTCCCCTTGTCCCTTGCCCTCTCCTTGAAAAGGGGCTTGAGTGAGCGGCTGACCCCAGGAGGGGAAGGGCGGCCACAGGCAGAGCTGGGCCACTCCCGCCAGACCTGCCCTTTGCCAGCAGGGCTGTGGCTGACCTGTAGGGTGTGAGAATGCAGGACGGTGAGCCTCAGCCCTGGGGTTTGGGGTCCCAGGTTGTGGTCTTGCACCAATTGTGTAGTTGCTGCTGAACCAACATGACACCCAGGCAGACTCTGGGAATGCACCCTCTTTCCTGCCAAGCCTCTGGGTGGGCCAGATGCTCCCGCAGGGCCATTGGCATAGCCACGGCTCGTCCCTGGGACTCGTCCCTGGGAGTGAACACACCAAACAAACAGGAGGACACAGGCAGGGACAGGGCGCCTGGAAACCTGGCCCCGGTGCTGGGGGTGTCTTTGGAGCCCCTGGGCGTCCCATCTTCCTTCTCTCTGTTCTGTCTGCACCTGTCCCCAGAGAGTGGTGGCCCAGCCCCACGGAGCTGTCGGCACTCACAGGGTCTCAGATGCAGGCTTTTTGGTCCCTTTTCTCAGCATTTGGACTCTGGGCTATTCACAGCTTCAAAGAGCTCCTCACCCATCTCCACTAATTAATTCATTACTCCTGTGAGTAAAACTGCAGTGGTGAGAGGAGAATGTCATTAGCAAGAGCACCAGAGGCTCATTATTTAAAAGCTGGTGCCCAAGCCGGGCTTTCTGCCACAGCGGTTAACCCCTTCCAGGCTGAAGGGGCTTTGTGGGCAGCAAGTGCCAGAGTAGGAACCTCCCATGTGTTCAGTGGTCACCCAGCACCTACTGTGTGCTCAGCGGTCACCAAGCCCCTACTGTGTGTCTCCAGGGCCTACTGTATGCTCAGTGGTCACCAAGCCCCTACTGTGTGTTCAGTGGTCACCAAGAACCTATAGTGGGCTCAGCAGTCTCTAAGTACCTACCGTGTGCTCAGTGGTCATCAAGTACCTACTCTGTGCTTAGTAGTCACCCAGCACCTACTGTGTGCTCAGCAGTCACCAGGGCCTACTGTATGCTCAGTGGTCACCAAGTACCTACTCTGTGCTTAGTAGTCACCCAGGGCTTACTGTGTGCTCACCTATCACCAAGCGCTTACTGTGTGCTCAGCAGTCACAAAGTACCTGCTGCGTGCTCATCAAGTACCTACTCTGTGCTTAGTAGTCACCCAGAGCCTAACGTGTGTTCAGCCATCACCAAGCGCCTACCATGTGCTCAGCGGTCACCAAGTACCTACTGTGTGCTCAGTGGTCACCAAGCATCTATTGTGTGCTCCTGGTAAATGCTGGACGAATAACCCCTCACTTATGTCAACTTGAGAGTCTGGGTCAGAAACCAGGTGGTTGTCATCTTTGCGCTCCTTTAGGAGTTCTCAGAAGAGATAAATGCACGATAAAGATGTGCTGATTTATTGCGGCTGGTGGTAGAAACAGTTGTCTACCGACTAATGGCCGTGTGACAGGCCTGCGCTTTGGCCTCCAGGTGACTCACTTGTTTTATTTTTTATTTTTTATTTTTTTTGAGTTGGAGTCTCACTCTGTCGCCCCGACTGGAGTGCAGTGGCCGCTCCTGGCCACCGCAGCCTCGACCTGCTGGGCTCCGGCGATCCTTCCGCCTCAGCCTTCCAAGTAGCCGGAACTACAGGCGCGTGCTACCATGCCCGCCTGATTTTTGATTTATTGTAGAGATGAGGTCTCGCCAAGTTCCCCGGGTGGGTCTCGAACCCCCAGTCTCAGGCCATCCACTCACTTTGGCCTCCCAAAGCGCTGGGATTACAGGCTGAGCCACCGAGCCCGGTAGACTCATTGATTTAGTTCTTTATTTAAGCCGCAAGACACAGGTGTGGTTCTCTTGTGTGAAAGAACAACCTGGGCCCGCCACCCTATCCCTGGTACAGGAAGGGAGTCCATCTCTTCCTTCAAGCAGCTTCCCGGGAGCTAGGCTAAGTCCTTCCTGCCATGTCTGCCCACGCTCCCCTGCTCAACCCCGGAACCAGACCCGGCCCTGGATCCAGCCCAGCCTTCTCGTCCTGCGTTTTTCTTTCCCTTCCTTCTTCCACAGCGGCTGCATCCTTAACGTAGACTGGGAAACCGCGTCTCTTCCTGGGGGTTTCTGCATAACATTTACCGTCCGGTCATGACGGCGGCCCGGCGCTGACATCTGGCGACCTTCCAGCAGGTGTTTTGGTGAGACCGGCTGCCTGCTGGTTTTGGGCGTGTTAGACATTTGTGGGGTGGGACAGCCCAAGGGCGGCCAGCTGGGGACTCCGTCCGGGGTGCTGCTGGGGGACGGACACCCTCAGGACGGGGCTTCTGCCCTAAGGGTCCCCCCCACCTCCTCCCCTCTGCCTCTCCTCCCCTTCTTTCTCTCCTCTGTGCCACACTTTGTCCCCGTCCCTTCCCTCCCCGTCTCCCTCCTCTCTTCTTCCCTTCCCCCCTTCTCCCTCCCTTTTCCCCCCTTTCCTTTTCTCTCCTTTTTTCTACCCTCCATTTCTTCCATTCCTTTGCTCAACCTTTGGTGGTCATAATACTCCCTTAACGACCCCAGGCCTCAGCGCTCCATAGATCTGCAACACCCCCCTCCCGTGCTCAGGGGACCCTTGTACCTCCCATGGAGGCCACGTCCCTCCGTCCTTGCCCCAGTGTTCCTCAGGACTCGTTGACCAGCTGCCCTGGGGGTTGGCCATGCTCCTCCTCCAGGCTCCCCGTGGTGCCTCAGTGTCCCCAGTGCCGCCGGCACCCTTGGCGGGAGGACAGCACCCCCAGGAGCACAGCACCTCCTGCTCCCATCTTGGCTGTCTTGGTCGTGGTTTCTAGAGGCCTTAGGATGTCCCCGTGTTCCCTGGGGCACGGAGGCTTGGACACCCTCTTGCCTTCCTCTGAATGCCCCCAAAAAACATTTTAGACAAGCAAAACTGGGCATTGTGGATGTCCAGATGCCACATAGGCTCGACTGGGATGCACGGTCGTTTCAAAAGAATCACTAGGAACAGGAGTTTCTTTTAACATTTTGATGGAAACGCTCAGCGTTCATTCCCCGTCCTCAGCCAGTGTCACTGCCCTGGATGACTGTCTCTCCAAAGGGACACTGTATGACCCCTGGAAAGAGCCCTGGACTTGGAACGAGAAGCCCTGCTTATTCCCACCCCTCAGTCGCTTTACAGTGTGTGACTTGGGGCTGTTACTTAACTACATGTCCCCGGACTTCATCTGTAAACTCAGCAGGGTTAAGCGAGGTCGTCTGGGCAGGACATGCTCTTGGTACAAAATAGGGGAGTGATACTGAAACTCACCATACAGTGCTCTGCTGCCGTGGGTCTAAGCTCCTCTGCTCAGCACCCCACAGTGGTCTCCAGGAGCTCCTGAAAAGGGCCTCAACCTCTCCCATCGTCCTGCCCTGGCTCCCTTGATCTTCCTCAGCATGGTGGGTTGGCAAAGGCCTAGGACTGGGCCAAAGAGACCTAGGATTTAGCCCACCCTCACCACCGACGAGCTACGTGAATGTGTGTGGGTTCCTATTTCCTTCTCTGTAACAAGGACGGAACGAGGTGATGCGGGTCAAGCTGTTGGCACAGCTGGGGACTCAGGCAGCTGGTCTTCTTCCTCACTGTGGACGGTCCTCACCACCTGCCTGCCAGGTCTATCATGTTTGGGGGCGGGGCTTCTGTGGTCAGGGAGGGGGGTGGGGGTCTCAAGACCAGGCTGAAAATTCTGTTCCTAGACACCGTGAAGAAATGTGGTATCCGTAATAAGGACGCATGGGAATGAAGGAATGAGATGATGAGTTGGCCAACCTTTACTGGGTGCTCACAGTGAGCAAATGTACATGAGGGAATATTATGCAGCCACGGAGAAGAACAAAACCACGGCCTTTGCAGCAACACGAATGCAGCTGAAGACCATCAGACTCAGTGAACTATCAGAGATATCAAGAGGCCAACTGGACAGGTGGCCCTGTTTTCTCTCACTGTCACTTTCCGGATTTCTTCTCCCTTCCTGTACAAGCGCTGGGCATTCCTAGAGGAGGGAGGGAGAGAAAGGAGGGGATACATGGCAACACACTGGGTAGCGGGTGTGCTGTTGGCGGGAAACAGGGCCTGAGTCAAGCCCAAACTTCACCTGCCTGCAACTTCCACCTATGTAGTAAATCCTCACTTGTACCTCTCGAGTCACAAAAAATAAAATAAAGCTCAAAGCAGCCCTTGGAGGTAGCTCTTGTCATTGTTCCTATTTGGCGAGTGAAGAGGGCGACCTCGATCTTACCCGGAGAGTGTGCGGTGGAGCCAGGACTTCACGCCTGGGAGGCTGGCTTGAGATTCCAGACTCTCGTCTGATACTGTGAAGTGGCAGACTAGGACCGGAAGAGACCAAAGAGCTACTGTCCAAAAACTGCAGTGAGGGCTGGACTGAGGGTGGGTCTGCCCAGGACACGCCGACAGTACAGCAGCATGGACGGGGCCCCTGCCAGGCCAACACGCCTGTCACTGGCCAACGGGACAGGCACCCTGATATGTTCCCCAAGTCCCTTTCTGGATTACTCCTCCCTTCCTGGTCAAAACCTCGGGCAGTTTCCATAGTTTTTTTCCCCTATCACTGCTGGGAAACGAATGAATAGCCGCTTTGTTTTGATATTGCAAAGCCCAGGTCAGTGTGAATCACATGACTCCAGAACGGTCTAGGGGAATCATTGACATTCTATGTTTTCATCCCGTCTAAAGATCTTCCATCCCTCCCTGGTTCAGGCAGTCCCCTGCACAGGGCAGCAGCCTTGCGAAGATCGACCACAGCGAATTCTTTTGGTCGGTTCGAATGCACTTAATCAAAGTATCAGCACCCCTGGGCACCTCATACGGGCTTAGAGAATAAAGGCGTTATTCGTTCAGATAATGAGTAGAATGATTTTAGGGTTGGTGGCATTTTGATGATCATGCCTCCTCGTGGGTACCGGGAGACAGCAGGAGCGCTGGACATCACATTCTCACCCGTGTTCAGAGCTAGAAAATAAGCAGTCCCTGTTTTGTTTATTTATTTATTTATTATTATCTTTTTGAGTTGGAGTCCCACTCTGTCGCCCAGACTAGAGTGCAGAGGCATGCTCCCAGCCACTGCAGCCTCGACCTGCTGGGCTCCGGCGATCCTTCAGCCCCAGTCTTCCAAGTAGCTGGAACTACAGGTGCACGCTACCATGCCCAGCTAATTTTTTTTTTTATTTATTGTAGAGATGAGGTCTCGCTAAGTTGCCCGGGCGGGTCTTGGACCCGCGGGCTCAGGCAATTCACTCACCTCGGCCTCCCAAAGCACGGGATTACAGGCTGAGCCACCGAGCCCAACCTGTTTATGTTTAAGAGTGAGAAAAATGTGTCCAAAACCCCTCTGACTTCTTTGACAATACTGACTGGGGCTGTGTCGCATGTACAATTCTTTTCTTTTCTTTTTTTTTTTTTTGAGTTGTAGCCTCACTCCTTCGCCCAGGCTGGAGTGCAGTGGCAGGCACACTCACAGCCACTGCAGCCTCGACCTTCTGGGCTCCAGTGATCTTCTGCCTCAGCCTTTCAAGTAGCCGGAACTACAGACGCGCGCTGCTATGCCCAGTTATTTCTGATTTTATTGTAGAGACGAGGTCTCGCCAAGTTGCCTGGGTGGGTTGCCTCGGCCTCGCAAAGTGCTGGGATTGCAGGCTGAGCCACTGAGCCTGGCCCCATGTCCATTTCTAAGCCAGTCCTTGGCAAGGGGAACAGAATTAACACAATCTGCTCAGACCAGCCAACATTCATTCTTGGGACAGGGAAGGAAGCGTGAATCACATGGTCCCTAATTCCTGAAGCAGAGCTGAGATTGCACTTACCTGGAGCATGATTCTCTTTGCGCTCTAACCCTACCTTTTTTATTTGAGTTAGAGACTCACTCTGTTGCCCAGGCTGGAGTTCAGTGGCACACTCATGGCCACCCCAGCACCAACCTGCAGGGTTCAGGTGATCCTTCCCCCTCAGCCTTCCAAGTAGCCAGAACTACAGGTGTGCGCTACCATGCCCAGTTAATTTTTAAAAATTTTATTGTAGAGATGAGGTCTCGCCAAGTTGCCCGGGCTGGTCTTGAACCCGCAGGCTCAGTTAATCCCCTAGACTCTGCCTCCCAAAGTGCTGCGATGACAGCCTGAGCCACCGAGCTGGCCAACCCTAACTTTTTGAAATGCCAACTTTTCAAATGCACACTAGCCAATGGGTATTAGCCACACACTGGGAAAATGAGGGCTTGAGGACTAAACGGACTTGGGTTCAAATTCCCACTCCAGCATTTTGTAGCTCTGGGACCTTGGGCAAGTGCAAACCTCTTTGGCCCCCAGTTTATCGTCTATAAAATAAAATGAGAACAATGAATCCTGTGTCATAGAGCAGCGGTCCCCAGCCTTTTTTGGGTATCAGGGACCGATTTCATGGAAGACAAATTTTTTCACAGCCTGGGGTGGGTGGGGAGGGGGTGGTTTTGGTATGATTCAAATGCATTATGTTTACTGAGCAGATCTGCAGTGCATGAGATTCCCACAAGAAGCGTGCAATCTGGATTCTTTGCATGTGTCGCTCACAGTAGGGCTCACGCTTCTATGGGAATTTCATGCCTCTGCTGATCTGACAGGAGGCAGAGATTGCTTCACTCGCTCACCTGCTGTTCACCTCTTGCTCTGCGACCTGTTGGGAGCCAGGCCAGTCCACGGCCTGGAGATTGGACTCCCATCACAGAGTTTTCAGAGGACAAGAGTGTGGACGCATAGAGAGCTCAGAACAGTGTGAGAACTCGGTCACCGGCAGGATTTGCTGTTGTTCTTACACTAAGTTCCATACAGTTATTCACCTCCAGCAATGTCCAGCGGGTCCGTCTGTCCTTCCTTCCTTCCTTCTTCTCCTCTTTATTTGCTTTCATTTGGTATCTTTTTGCAAATCTTTCCTGATAACTTTGTTACATTATGGCCGCTAAACACGAGAGCCTTCCTTCTACACTCTGCTTTGTGATCTGGGGCTGAGCCTTTGTAGCCCACACTTCAAGACCGAGGAGGAAGAGGAGACTTGCTACTTTCCATCATTACCCAGGGCACTCCCCCCCCCTCCTCAGGGCATCCTGCCAGCTTGCAGCTCTATGAGTGTCCCCAGGAGGCAGCAGCTCCCTCTGTGAACAGCGGCTGGAGCCAGTGGGCAGTTTTTCCAGCACTTGTGGAGCCACCCTGACCACCCCACCTGGAAGACACCAGCCGGGCAGTGCTATCTCCTTCCATCTGGTCCCAGACCCTTGAGGTCTTCTGTTGGGCTCAGAGACACCAGCATCAGTCCCACAATGTCCCTTCCTCAGAAGTCTTAGCTTTGGTTCCAAGTCTCCAGGTTCTAATGATTTCAACTTACATTGAGTTCTCTTTTTAATCTTTTAGATATGGCATTAATAACTTTATGGCAGGTTAACAGTTTTCAACTCTCTTTGTATAAATTGCTAGTGTGAGTTCTGTCTCTTGGTTGGACTCTGACTTATACAAATGCCTCTCAGGGATTTGGTACTGTGAAGACAGTAGTAAACACAACAGGAAATCTCACCTCATGGAGCTTACACTCTGTCAGGAAAGCCAGGAAGTAAACACACATATATAGAGAAAATGTGATCTGTCAAAGGTTGGTAAGCTCTATAGTGAAAGATTCCAGGGGTGAGGTACAGGTGTGCTGGAATGGGGTGGATTGCCTTTTACACTGTAATGTTCACATGACAACACTAATCATAGATGTGAAGATATTTTGCTGCCCAAAATATTGGGAATTACTTGGTTTCATTCTGTAGCACAGCCTTCTTGTGAATCTTGGAGATTTTGAAAAATCAGGGAGTGTATAGAATTAATAGGGCTGTAAATGGCCATCATACCTGAAAAAAAATGCTTTAATCGACTGGCTCATGAGTGTACATGTGTGGTGTTTCCTCTGAACTGACAGCATTGTCACTGAATCCGGCAGTCTTCTTTGGCATAGATTCCGAGACTGCTTTTGAACCATAGATGCCAGAGCCCAGAGGGGACTCCATTTTTCAAATAGAAGCCCTTGGAATTTTCCTCCTCATTTCAGGATTCTCACAGGAATCCAATCAAATTGGCCTGCGCATAGTCCTCATTTATTTTCTAGAGAACCAAGTAGTCCTCTTGAATCCGAGTGTCCCACCGCTAGGGTTTTTATTTGGATGATTTGCCTAGAGTACAGTTTTTTGCTTCCAGGTTTCATAGAATAGGTACTTGCAGGAGACCTGAGCATGGACTTTAGGACAGATGACTAGGCCAGGGTCCATGGGTGTAATTAACTCTGGACTGGGAGAGAAGACACAGGACTGGCATCTCAATGACCAGCCTGATTTCCTGCTGATAGCAGTTGTCATGGCTTTTTTTAAAACAGTGCTTTTACTCAAGCCTCAGGGGGGTGCAAAAAAAACACTGTGCTCAAATGGAAACTTCCTGTTCTGCAGAATAATCTCTTGTGCTGGTGAGAATGCTAGGTGGTGAAGTTGAAAAATGAAATTGCAGACGTGGGTTTCATAGACAGATGTTCCAGGCTGGGGCATCCAGGGTGGGCTTTCTTCCTAGGTGTTTACACAGCAGAGGTTTCCTCCTGTCCTGACTTCAGAAGAAGTCACAAGGTTTTTCTTTTTAAGTTCTGAAAATATCCCTGGGCTGCAAGAAATGCTTTGATTATGACTGAGGAGGAGAGACGATTCTCTTTTCTCTCCTAGTTACAGTCCCTCAGGCACCAAATCAAAGTTAGAAAAAGTTTATTTTATGACTGTTGTGAAAAGACCAATTAGAGCCTAAGTAATTCCCACTGCTGGGATTCAGAGATGCCAGGTAAGTCGGTGGGGCAGACAGTGGCCTGCAGGTCATAAAACGATGTTGAGTGTTTGGTTTGTGCCTGGAACCGTGCTAAGAGCTTTATATGCATTTATCTCATTTAATCCATACAACTACTTGATGAGATAGATGAGATATTATTATTACCCTCATTACACAAAAAGAGAGAGGCTTAGAGATAGTGTCTAAGTCTGTTCATGCTGCTGTAGCAAAATACCACAGACTGGGTGGTGCATAAACAACTGAAATGTGTTTCTCACTGTCCTGGAGGCTGCTCAAGTCCAAGATCAAGGTGCCAGCAGAACTGGTGTCTGATGAGGAGGGCCCATTTCCTGGTTCACAGAGGGTGACTTCTTACTGTGACCTCACATGGCAAAGCAGCAAAGCAGATTTCTGAGGTCTCTTTTATAAAGACATCAATCCCATTTGCAAAGGCCTGGGCTTTTCTAAGCCCAAAGGCCCCACCTCCTAATACCATCACCTTGGGGGTTAGGATTTCATGCATTTTGGGGGAAAAGCAAAAGTTCAGATCAGAGCAGATAGGAACAACTCATGGTTATGCACTTAGTAAGGATTGGAAGCAGACTGTCCACCTAGATCTGTTGAACAAAGATTTACAAGAGACATTTACACTGTGTGGGTGGGGGAGAAGAGGGTTTCTGAGGCAAAACCACTTCGTGTTCACTTAAAGGACTCAACACTGAAGGAGAACTGGTTTGAGAGAAAGGTGATCTTTGTTTTGTACGACGGCAAACCCGATCTAATCCAACCTAAACTTACATGTGGAAGAGCTCCACTAGGCCACGTATTATCCTAAATATCTGATCTTGTTTAATATTTTAATGTTTTACAGGATAAAGATGAACATCTTACTTGACAGGGGAGGCCACACATGTTAGGCTTGGGTTAGCCGACACTGTCTACTCAGTTCTCAGTTCTGATCTTCCGGAGACCAGGCTGAAGACTTCTCATGGCGAATCTCCTCTGTGAGATGAACAGGCTGCTGTTCGGATTATCTGTTGGTGTGAACAGACCACCATTCTGAAGTTAAGTGACCTAGAACAGCCGTCGTTTTATTACGTTCACACTTTTGTGGGTCTTGAGCTCAGCCATACCCAGCAAGGAGAGGTTTGCGTTGGAAGCCCTCTGCTGGAGAGGCGCCAGCTGCTGGTGTCAGCGGGTCATTCAACTCAAGGGCAAAGTCAGGGCTATGTGCTGGGTTCCTTGGTTCTCCTTTCCATGGCTACTGCTGGGGCTGCAAGGCCGCCTTTGTCGGGGCCTGGATAAGGTGAGGGTGGATGAATGGAGAGGGAGAGGTGCCGGGAGACACAGCACCGCCGGAGCCAGCAAGCTGGAGAGATCCGAGTAAATGCAAAGAATTGCAGCACACAGAGGTGAGAGAAGAAAATATTTATTTAAGTTCACGCCCCGCAGACAGGGAGCTGACCTACACTCTAGATGAGTGCGGTCCCGTAGCGTCCCCTGGAGATGTTGCCATCAGGTAGACGTGACTGCCATGACTTCCTCATTGACCACCTGCAGATGTCTTGGAGATCCTGTGACACAGAAACCCCCTCATGTCCGCCCTCATGATCACAGCCCCTAGAGAAAGGCGTGACAAGGATTCTAATGCTCCTGCACCTTCCCGAACAACATTGCTTAGAGCTGATGGAGGGTGCACCTCCCCTTATCTCCTAGGCATTCCCAGTGGGTAGCTTCAGGGGATCCTTGACTTCCCTGTAGACAGCGCCCAAGTTACTAGAAGATCGGATCCCCACCTGCTGCCCCTCTGAGTGGTTATAACTTTTGTAATGACAAGTTTTGTGGCTTCTACAGTCCTTGCCCAATGCATGATATCTTAGGTCTTGTAAATTCCCTTTACTCTAGGCAAGCTTGATTGCCTCTATGAGATACCTCTGGCATCAGGAAGTCTGTGTTCCTGAAAGGACAAAGTAGGTGAAGTTAATTTTACCTCAAGTATGCATATCTCCAAAACATAGCTTCTACTTTCTCATCATTGTATTAAGGTTTAGGAATAAGATAAAAAATGGCTTTCAGCTCTTGGTCTGTCCTTGCAGGCTTCACTTACATGGCTGGCACTGTTAAGCTGTTCAGGCATTTTCCTCTCTTTTCGTGGGGTCTGTGCACGTAGTTAGCTTGGGTTTTCACCTAACACGGTGACTCCAGGATAGCTGGAATTCTTACCTGCAGCTGGCTTCCCCAGGGGTGGGTTTCTTAGCCCTGTCGCTGTTGCCATTTGAGCTGGACAATTCTTTGTTGAGAGCAGGGTGTTCTGTGCAACATAGGATGCACAGAGATGCAGTCTCACCCCCTTCCCAGTCACGACAACCAGCAATGTCTCAAACATCGCCAAATATCCCCTGGAGATGAGCTACTTCCCCGCACACACTGAGAACTCAGAGCAAGTGTTCTAAGGGCCCTTGGGGAAGCTATAAAGCTTCTTATCACCTGCCTTGGAAACCCCAGAAGTTCACTTCTGCCATTTTCTATGAGGCAAGGCTAGCTCTAGATGCCACTTCTCAAGGGGAGAAGTAGCAAAGAATTTGTAACTACCTTTTTTTTTTTTGAGTTGGAGTCTCACTCTGTTGCCCACACTGGAGTGCAGTGGCCACTCCCCGTCACCACAGCCTCGAACTGCTGGACTCCGGCGATCCTTCCGCCTCAGCCTTCCAAGTAGCTGGAACTATAGGCATGTGCTACCACACCTGGCTAATTTTTTGATTTATTGTAGAAATGAGGTCTCACCAAGTTGCCCAAGTGGATCTTGAACCCGCGGGCTCAGGCAATCCACTCACTTCAGCCTCCCAAGGCATGGGATTACAGGCTGAACCACCAAGCCCGGCCGCTACCGATTTTTTATTGTGATAAAATACGCATAACATAGAGGTACCATTTTAATCATTTTTGAGTATATTTTTCAGTGCCATTAAGTACATTCACACTGTCATACAACCATCGCCGCCATCTATTTCCAGAACCTTTTTCATCTTTCCAAACTGAAACTTTCGGCTCATTAAGCAAGAACCCAGGCTTCTGTCTCTCCCCCGGCCCTGGCCACTGCAGCTTTGCTTCTTTCTTTATGAATTTGGCTACTCTGGGTATCTTGTATATATGGACTTATGCTGTTTGTCCCTTGGTGGCTGACTTATTTCGCTCAGCATTGTACTTTTAAGGTACATTTTCTTGGAGTGTATGTCAGAATCTCCTTTCTTTCAAAGGCTGGATAATATTGCAAACATCTTTATTTTATTTATTTACTTATTGAGTTGGAGTCTCACTCTGTCGCCCAGGCTGGAGTGCAGTGGCACGCTCCTGGCCATTGCAGCCTCAACCTGCTGGGTTCAGGCGATCCTTCCACCTCAGTCTTCCAAGTAGCCAGAACTACAGGCGTGCACTAACATGCCCGGCTAAGTTTTTGATTTATTGTAGAGATTTATTGTAAATTTATTTGATTTATTGTTGCCCAGGCTGGTCTCAAACCCGTGGTCTCAGGCAATCATCTCGCCTCGGCCTCCCCAAGTGCTGTAGCCATTGCACTTGCCCTAGCAAATATCTTTAATCGACCACAGCTGTTCAGTTTCAAATTTTCATTGGACTACAAGATAACGAAAAGCACAATTCTAGTGGGACTTGGGATTTTCCCTTGGAAATGTTTGCTCAATGATGCCAGCCGGGGTGTGGTGCAAGTCCTGTGGACTCTTTGACTCATTTCTAAAATGAATTTTAAAGCAAGCAAAGTTTTAAAGCAAAGTTTGTTAGAGACTGAAGAGAGAAAAGAAAAGGGAGAAGCCAGGCTCGGTGGCTCAGCCTGTAATCCCGTGCCTTTGGGAGGCTGAGGTGAGTGGATTGCCTGAGCCCGTGGGTTCGAGACCTGCCTGGGCAGCGAGACCTCATCTCTACAATAAATCAAAAAAAAAATCAGCCGGGCGTGGTAGCGCGTGCCTGTAATTCCGGCTACTTGGAAGGCTGAGGCGGAAGGATCGCCGGAGCCTGGCAGGTCGAGGCTGCGGTGGCCGGGAGCGGCCACTGCACTCCAGTCTGGGCCACCGAGTGAGACTTCAACTCAAAAAAAAAAAAAGGGAAAAGAAAAGGGAGCCATGCCAGAGCTGGCATGGGTGAGAGAAGCTGCACCTTTCGCTTCTTATGCTAGGCTTGCTATACCTCCACGATGATTGATATACTGTAGAGGGTGGGACCCAAGTAACCTCACTCCAGAGATTGACATCTCTCTACTTCTGATGGGAAGAGGAGGGGAGGGCAGGGGTGGTCTTTTCCTGACCACATTATCTTTTGCAGGAGACCTGCCAGACCACAAGGTGGTTCCAGAGCAGCAAGGTGGTCTTCTTATCATTTCTATGGCTTTGGTCAGTTAAAGAGGGGTATTGGGCCTTTCGCTTGCCTCCCACAGGGAACCTGAAAGATTCCTAGTGATTATTACACCAAACCATGAATTGAGAGGTTGGACTGTCCTATTCTTGCATTTGATGGAGTTTTCTTTTGATTTGCCCAGGAGGCGGGGGTAGGCTGCCAGCTTGGCCTGCAGTAAAACGTAATGTTTAAAATGTCTGGATGCTTCCTAAAACCTGCCTGTTGGAAATGTATCTATCTCTGCCAAACTTGCGCTAGCTATCCTGCCTCTCTCAAGCCTAAACTTCTGGTTTGTGTGAAGTCAGTTATGGGCAGCCGGCTCAGGCTGACCTAATGAAACAAGGCTTGGGGTTCTAAAGTGAAATTGGAATGCTGTAGGACACAGCACTTTTCCTGCTCTGTAAGAAAATGTGTGACAACCTTGAAGTATCTTATTGTTGTGTTTGTCATCAGGCAAGAGGAAAAGCCACTGAATCAAGGTCCTGGTGCGAGATGAAGACAGCAAGGTCTACAGTGTCAGAGCTTGAAGTGAGCTTGAAGACCATCTAGCCCCAATGTCTCATTTTACTGGCAATAATAGCAATGGCTGTACATGAAACACCTTTGTCGAACTTTGTAATAGTTTCCCCATCTACTCCTTGACTTGATTTGGGTCCCAACAGCACCAGTATATGTCGGGATGGGCTGAGCTCTCTCTGACTGGCAGAAACTAAGTCACACACGATTTACAGGGACACACAGGGTGGAGAGAAGGTGTGAGAGGCTGAGTGAGAAACAGAGCCCACCTCTCCTCAACCCCAATCTCTCTGCCTCCCTGAGTTACACTTGGATTGGAATGACTTGTTGAAATCACGGGTTCCGTCCCAGAGGCCACTCCATGTTGAACTTTTCTCCAGACTTCCCTCAGAAAAGCAAATGCCCGCCATACCAGGCACCTTGTCATTTGACTGTGTTGTGAGAAGAATGGAAAAGGGCCCTCATTTATATGGTCCTACGTACCACACACTCTTCCAGGCATTTTACATATAACATCTTAAAAAATTTTTTTTTTTTTTGAGTTGGAGTCTCACTCGGTCACCCAGACAGGAGTGCAGTGGCCACTCCCGGCCACTGCAGCCTCGACTTGCTGGGCTCTGGCAATCCTTCCGCCTCAGCCTTCCAAGTAGCTGGAATTACAGGCTCGTGCTACCATGCCCGGCTGATTTTTTGATTTATTGTAGAGATGAGGTCTCGCCAAGTTAAGACAATCCTGTGAAGGTAATATCCCCATTGTAGAGTTAGCAATACTGAGACTTACATGGATCAAATGACTTGCCCACCTTTTAAAAAGTAGCAAAGTTCTTGGAGGGAACCCTAAACATGTCGGCACCCCGAGAAAGGTGGCGGCGAAAGCATGAACCAAACCAAAGCGGTTCTGCTTCCTCCCCCTGACGCCATGATGTCAATTCTTGTCTGCCCCTGTGAAGGTCATGCCTCTGCACAATGTTGGCTTCTCTCCCCAGGCTGCCTAATAACATTTGGGAGCATGGGAAAAGCTTTCTGTAATATTTACCCAGCCCATCAAAGTCACTAGGCAATCACAGCGGGTCTCTTTACAGAGAGTGAACCCGGCTGGCAACTCGGAGAAGCCTGATGCGATGCTGTGAGAGCAAATTCTTGTTTCTTGGAGTTGATCTTGATGGGTTGCAAATGAACAAGGTCATGGGTGAGGCCGCCGCTGACGTCGGGACGTGCAGTACCTGCACCACTGAGTGAGTGGGTGCTAATTATTTCTGGGCCTCTGACGAGGTTGAAGTGCAGGCATCACGTATACTGTTACTGCAGGTCAAGTTCAAGGATGGCTTTT
>NW_007255874.1:41599-41953 GCF_000164805.1 Carlito syrichta | reverse complement strand
ATCGAGAGTGAAGAATGCAGTATATTCTTGGTTATGGCCCTCATTATTTCGGGACTATTGACAGTCACTTTCACTTGCGTTCCATTTCTTATTTTACAAGGACCTCAAAGGCCACGATTTAACGAGAGTTGGAATTGGAACTCGTGTCTCATGAAGGCCAACCTCCACTCTTCCATTAACCGTGGGCCACATCCGTGAGTTGATGAAATTGGTGTCCACCCACAACTGATACGACACCTGATAAAAAGTGAAGAGGAAAGAGCACAGTGTTCCTCCTCCTGCATCTCCAGTGCTGCCACCAAGAGCACGTTTCTGCTGTGCGCTGGCACGAGGAGAGAGCAACTGACTCTCACT